>NW_027310309.1:5000-106546 GCF_047496795.1 Chiloscyllium punctatum
TCAGCCCCTCTGTTTCAGCCCCTCTGTTTCTCGCCCTCTGTTTCAGCCCCTCTGTTTCTCGCCCTCTGTTTCAGCCCCTCTCTTTCAGCCCCTCTGAGTCAGCCCCTCTGTTACTCGCCCTCTGTTTCAGCCCCTCTGTTTCAGCCCATCTGTTTCTCGCCCTCTGTTTCTGCGCCTCTGTTTCTCGCCCTCTGTTTCAGCCCCTCTGTTTCTCGCCCTCTGTTTCAGCCCCGCTGATTCAGCCCCTCTGTTTCAGCCGCTCTGAATCAGCCGCTCTGAATCAGCCCCTCTGATCCATCCCCTCTGTTTCAGCAACTCTGTTTCAGCCCCTCTGTTTCAGCCCCTCTGTTTCAGCCTCTCTGTTTCTCGCCCTCTGTTTCAGCCCCTCTGATTCAGACCCTCTGATTCAGCCCCTCTGTTTCAGCCCCTCTGTTTCAGACCCTCTGATTCAGCCACTCTGATTCAGCCCCTCTGATTCAGCCCCTCTGATTCAGCCCCTCTGTTTCAGCCCCTCTGTTTCAGCCCCTCTGTTTCAGCCCATCTGTTTCTCTCCCTCTGTTTCTGCGCCTCTGTTTCTCGCCCTCTGTTTCTGCGCCTCTGTTTCTCGCCCTCTGTTTCAGCCCCTCTGTTTCTCGCCCTCTGTTTCAGCCCCGCTGATTCAGCCCCTCTGTTTCAGCCGCTCTGAATCAGCCGATCTGAATCAGCCCCTCTGATCCAGCCCCTCTGTTTCAGCCCCTCTGTTTCAGCCCCTCTGTTTCAGCCCCTCTGTTTCAGCCTCTCTGTTTCTCGCCCTCTGTTTCAGCCCCTCTGATTCAGCCCCTCTGATTCAGCCCCTCTGTTTCAGCCCCTCTGTTTCAGCCCCTCTGATTCAGCCCCTCTGATTCAGCCCCTCTGATTCAGCCCCTCTGTTTCAGCCCCTCTGTTTCAGCCCCTCTGTTTCTCACCCTCTGTTTCAGCCCCTCTGATTCAGCCCCTCTGATTCAGCCCCTCTGTTTCAGCCCCTCTATTTCAGCGCCTCTGTTTCCCGCCCCTCTGTTTCCCGCCCCCCTGTTTCAGCCCCTCTGTTTCAGCCCCTCTGTTTCTCGCCCTCTGTTTCTCACCCTCTGTTTCAGCCCCTCTGATTCAGCCCCTCTGATTCAGCCCCTCTGTTTCTCGCCCTCTGTTTCAGCCCCTTTGTTTCAGCCCCTCTGTTTCAGCCCCTCTGTTTCAGCCCCTCTGTTTCTCGCCCTCTGTTTCAGCCCCTCTGTTTCTCGCCCTCTGTTTCAGCCCCTCTGTTTCAGCCCCTCTGTTTCAGCCCCTCTCTTTCTCGCTCTCTGTTTCAGCCCCTCTGTTTCTCGCCCTCTGTTTCAGCCACTCTGTTTCTCGCCCTCTGAATCAGCCCCTCTGATCCAGCCCCTCTGTTTTAGCCCCTCTGTTTCAGCCCCTCTGTTTCAGCCCCTCTGTTTCAGCCCCTCTGTTTCTCGCCCTCTGTTTCAGCCCCTCTGATTCAGCCCCTCTGATTCAGCCCCTCTGTTTCAGCCCCTCTGTTTCAGCCCCTCTGATTCAGCCACTCTGATTCAGCCCCTCTGATTCAGCCCCTCTGTTTCAGCCCCTCTGTTTCAGCCCCTCTGTTTCAGCCCATCTGTTTCTCGCCCTCTGTTTCTGCGCCTCTGTTTCTCGCCCTCTGTTTCTGCGCCTCTGTTTCTCGCCCTCTGTTTCAGCCCATCTGTTTCTCGCTCTCTGTTTCAGCCCCGCTGATTCAGCCCCTCTGTTTCAGCCGCTCTGAATCAGCCGCTCTGAATCAGCCCCTCTGATCCAGCCCCTCTGTTTCAGCCCCTCTGTTTCAGCCCCTCTGTTTCAGCCCCTCTGTTTCAGCCTCTCTGTTTCACGCCCTCTGTTTCAGCCCCTCTGATTCAGCCCCTCTGATTCAGCCCCTCTGTTTCAGCCCCTCTGTTTCAGCCCCTCTGATTCAGCCACTCTGATTCAGCCCCTCTGATTCAGCCCTTCTGTTTCAGACCCTCTGTTTCAGCCCCTCTGTTTCAGCCCCTCTGTTTCTCACCCTCTGTTTCAGCCCCTCTGATTCAGCCCCTCTGATTCAGCCCCTCTGATTCAGCCCCTCTGATTCAGCCCCTCTGTTTCAGCGCCTCTGTTTCAGCGCCTCTGTTTCCCGCCCCTCTGTTTCCCGCCCCTCTGTTTCAGCCCCTCTGTTTCAGCCCCTCTGTTTCTCGCCCGCTGTTTCTCACCCTCTGTTACAGCCCCTCTGATTCAGCCCCTCTGATTCAGCCCCTCTGTTTCTCGCCCACTGTTTCAGCCCCTTTGTTTCAGCCCCTCTGTTTCAGCCCCTCTGTTTCTCGCCCTCTGTTTCAGCCCCTCTGTTTCTCGCCCTCTGTTTCAGCCCCTCTGATTCAGCCCCTCTTTTTCAGCCCCTCTGTTTCAGCCCCTCTGTTTCTCGCCCTCTGTTTCAGCCCCTCTGTTTCTCGCCCTCTGTTTCAGCCCCTCTCTTTCAGCCCCTCTGAGTCAGCCCCTCTGTTACTCGCCCTCTGTTTCAGCCCCTCTGTTTCAGCCCATCTGTTTCTCGCCCTCTGTTTCTGCGCCTCTGTTTCTCGCCCTCTGTTTCAGCCCCTCTGTTTCTCGCCCTCTGTTTCAGCCCCGCTGATTCAGCCCCTCTGTTTCAGCCGCTCTGAATCAGCCGCTCTGAATCAGCCCCTCTGATCCAGCCCCTCTGTTTCAGCAACTCTGTTTCAGCCCCTCTGTTTCAGCCCCTCTGTTTCAGCCTCTCTGTTTCTCGCCCTCTGTTTCAGCCCCTCTGATTCAGCCCCTCTGATTCAGCCCCTCTGTTTCAGCCCCTCTGTTTCAGACCCTCTGATTCAGCCACTCTGATTCAGCCCCTCTGATTCAGCCCCTCTGTTTCAGCCCCTCTGTTTCAGCCCCTCTGTTTCAGCCCATCTGTTTCTCGCCCTCTGTTTCTGCGCCTCTGTTTCTCGCCCTCTGTTTCTGCGCCTCTGTTTCTCGCCCTCTGTTTCAGCCCCTCTGTTTCTCGCCCTCTGTTTCAGCCCCGCTGATTCAGCCCCTCTGTTTCAGCCGCTCTGAATCAGCCGATCTGAATCAGCCCCTCTGATCCAGCCCCTCTGTTTCAGCCCCTCTGTTTCAGCCCCTCTGTTTCAGCCCCTCTGTTTCAGCCTCTCTGTTTCTCGCCCTCTGATTCAGCCCCTCTGATTCAGCCCCTCTGTTTCAGCCCCTCTGTTTCAGCCCCTCTGATTCAGCCCCTCTGATTCAGCCCCTCTGATTCAGCCCCTCTGTTTCAGCCCCTCTGTTTCTCACCCTCTGATTCAGCCCCTCTGATTCAGCCCCTCTGATTCAGCCCCTCTGATTCAGCCCCTCTGTTTCAGCCCCTCTGTTTCAGCGCCTCTGTTTCCCGCCCCTCTGTTTCCCGCCCCTCTGTTTCAGCCCCTCTGTTTCAGCCCCTCTGTTTCTCGCCCTCTGTTTCTCACCCTCTGTTTCAGCCCCTCTGATTCAGCCCCTCTGATTCAGCCCCTCTGTTTCTCGCCCTCTGTTTCAGCCCCTTTGTTTCAGCCCCTCTGTTTCAGCCCCTCTGTTTCAGCCCCTCTGTTTCTCGCCCTCTGTTTCAGCCCCTCTGTTTCTCGCCCTCTGTTTCAGCCCCTCTGTTTCAGCCCCTCTGTTTCAGCCCCTCTCTTTCTCGCTCTCTGTTTCAGCCCCTCTGTTTCTCGCCCTCTGTTTCAGACACTCTGTTTCTCGCCCTCTGAATCAGCCCCTCTGATCCAGCCCCTCTGTTTTAGCCCCTCTGTTTCAGCCCCTCTGTTTCAGCCCCTCTGTTTCAGCCCCTCTGTTTCTCGCCCTCTGTTTCAGCCCCTCTGATTCAGCCCCTCTGATTCAGCCCCTCTGTTTCAGCCCCTCTGTTTCAGCCCCTCTGTTTCAGCCCCTCTGATTCAGCCACTCTGATTCAGCCCCTCTGTTTCAGCCCCTCTGTTTCAGCCCCTCTGTTTCAGCCCATCTGTTTCTCGCCCTCTGTTTCTGCGCCTCTGTTTCTCGCCCTCTGTTTCTGCGCCTCTGTTTCTCGCCCTCTGTTTCAGCCCCTCTGTTTCTCGCCCTCTGTTTCAGCCCCGCTGATTCAGCCCCTCTGTTTCAGCCGCTCTGAATCAGCCGCTCTGAATCAGCCCCTCTGATCCAGCCCCTCTGTTTCAGCCCCTCTGTTTCAGCCCCTCTGTTTCAGCCCCTCTGTTTCAGCCTCTCTGTTTCTCGCCCTCTGTTTCAGCCCCTCTGATTCAGCCCCTCTGATTCAGCCCCTCTGTTTCAGCCCCTCTGTTTCAGCCCCTCTGATTCAGCCACTCTGATTCAGCCCCTCTGATTCAGCCCCTCTGTTTCAGACCCTCTGTTTCAGCCCCTCTGTTTCAGCCCCTCTGTTTCTCACCCTCTGTTTCAGCCCCTCTGATTCAGCCCCTCTGATTCAGCCCCTCTGATTCAGCCCCTCTGATTCAGCCCCTCTGTTTCAGCGCCTCTGTTTCAGCGCCTCTGTTTCCCGCCCCTCTGTTTCCCGCCCCTCTGTTTCAGCCCCTCTGTTTCAGCCCCTCTGTTTCTCGCCCGCTGTTTCTCACCCTCTGTTACAGCCCCTCTGATTCAGCCCCTCTGATTCAGCCCCTCTGTTTCTCGCCCTCTGTTTCAGCCCCTTTGTTTCAGCCCCTCTGTTTCAGCCCCTCTGTTTCAGCCCCTCTGTTTCTCGCCCTCTGTTTCAGCCCCTCTGTTTCTCGCCCTCTGTTTCAGCCCCTCTGTTTCAGCCCATCTGTTTCAGCCCCTCTCTTTCTCGCTCTCTGTTTCAGCCCCTCTGTTTCAGCCACTCTGTTTCTCGCCCTCTGTTTCAGCCACTCTGTTTCAGCCCCTCTGTTTCAGCCCCTCTGTTTCAGCCCCTCTGTTTCTCGCCCTCTGTTTCAGCCCCTCTGTTTCAGCCCGTCTGTTTCTCGCCCTGTGTTTCTGCCCCTCTGTATCTCGCCCGCTGTTTCAGCCCCTCTGTTTCTCGCCCTCTGTTTCAGCCCCGCTGATTCAGCCCCTCTGTTTCAGCACCTGTTTCTCGCCCTCTGTTTCAACCCCTTTGTTTCTCGCTCTCTGTTTCTGCCCCTCTGTTTCTCGCCCTCTGTTTCAGCCCCTCTGTTTCTCGCCCTCTGTTTCAGCCCTGCTGATTCAGCCCCTCTGTTTCAGCCCCTCTGAATCAGCCCCTCTGATTCAGCCCCTCTGTTTCAGCCCCTCTGTTTCAGCCCCTCTGTTTCTCGCCCTCTGTTTCAGCCCCTCTGTTTCCCGCCCTCAGTTTCAGCCCCTCTGTTTCTCGCCCTCTGTTTCAGCCCCTCTGATTCAGCCCCTCTGTTTCAGCCCCTCTGATTCAGCCCCTCTGATTCAGCCCCTCTGATTCAGCCCTTCTGTTTCCCGCCCTCTGTTTCAGCCCCTCTGCGTCAGCCCCTCTGTTTCAGCCCCTCTGTTTCTCACCCTCTGTTTCAGCCCCTCTGATTCAGCCCCTCTGATTCATCCCCTCTGATTCAGCCCCTCTGTTCCCGCCCCTCAGTTTCCCGCCCCTCAGTTTCCCGCCCCTCTGTTTTAGCCCCTCTGTTTTACGACACATGTTCCAGCACCTCTGTTTCTCGCCCTCTGTTTCAGCCCCTCTGTTTCTCGCCCTCTGTTTCAGACCCTCTGTTTCAGCACCTCTGTTTCAGTCCCTCTGTTTCTCGCCCTCTGTTTCTCGCACTCTGTTTCAGCCCCTCTGTTTCTCGCCCTCTGTTTCAGCCCCTCTGTTTCAGTCCCTCTGTTTCAGCCCCTCTGTTTCAGCCCCTCTGTTTCTCGCCCTCTGTTTCAGCCCCTCTGATTCAGCCCCTCTGTTTCAGCCCCTCTGATTCAGCCCCTCTGTTTCAGCCCCACTGTTTCAGCCCCTCTGATTTTCGCCCTCTGTTTCAGCCCCTCTGTTTCTCGCCCTCTGTTTCAGCCCCTCTGTTTCTGCCCCTCTTTTTCAGCCCCTCTGTTTCAGCCCCTCTGTTTCTCGCCCTCTGTTTCAGCCCCTCTGTTTCTCGCCCTCTGTTTCAGCCCCTCTGTTTCAGCCCCTCTGAGTCAGCCCCTCTGTTTCTCGCCCTCTGTTTCAGCCCCTCTGTTTCAGCCCATCTGTTTCTCGCCCTCTGTTTCTGCGCCTCTGTTTCTCGCCCTCTGTTTCAGCCCCGCTGATTCAGCCCCTCTGTTTCAGCCGCTCTGAAACAGCCCCTCTGATCCAGCCCCTCTGTTTCAGCCCCTCTGTTTCAGCCCCTCTGTTTCAGCCTCTCTGTTTCTCGCCCTCTGTTTCTCGCCCTCTGTTTCAGCCCCTCTGTTTCAGCCCCTCTGTTTCAGCCCCTCTGATTCAGCCCCTCTGATTCAGCCCCTCTGATTCAGCCCCTCTGTTTTAGCCCCTCTGTTTCAGCCCCTCTGTTTCAGCCCCTCTGTTTCAGCCCCTCTGTTTCTCACCCTCTGTTTCAGCCCATCTGATTCAGCCCATCTGATTCAGCCCCTCTGATTCAGCCCCTCTGTTTCAGCCCCTCTGTGTCAGCCCCTCTGTTTCCCGCCCCTCTGTTTCCCGCCCCTCTGTTTCAGCCCCTCTGTTTCAGCCCCTCTGTTTCTCGCCCTCTGTTTCTCGCCCTCTGTTTCAGTCCCTCTGTTTCAGCCCCTCTGATTCAGCCCCTCTGGTTCAGCCCCTCTGTTTCTCGCCCTCTGTTTCAGCCCCTTTGTTTCATCCCCTCTGTTTCAGCCCCTCTGTTTCAGCCCCTCTGTTTCTCGCCCTCTGTTTCAGCCCCTCTGTTTCTCGCCCTCTGTTTCAGCCCCTCTGTTTCAGCCCCTCTCTTTCTCGCTCTCTGTTTCAGCCCCTCTGTTTCTCGCCCTCTGTTTCAGCCACTCTGTTTCTCGCCCTCTGTTTCAGCCACTCTGTTTCAGCCCGTCTGTTTCAGCCCCTCTGTTTCAGCCCCTCTGTTTCAGCCCCTCTGTTTCAGCCCCTCTGTTTCTCGCCCTCTGTTTCAGCCCCTCTGTTTCAGCCCGTCTGTTTCTCGCCCTGTGTTTCTGCCCCTCTGTATCTCGCCCTCTGTTTCAGCCCCTCTGTTTCTCGCCCTCTGTTTCAGCCCCGCTGATTCAGCCCCTCTGTTTCAGCCCCTCTGAATCAGCCCCTCTGATTCAGCACCTCTGTTTCAGCTCCTCTGTTTCAGCCCCTCTGTTTCTCGCCCTCTGTTTCAGCCCCTCTGTTTCTCGCCCTCTGTTTCAGCCCCTCTGTTTCAGCCCCTCTGTTTCAGCCCCTCTGTTTCTCGCCCTCTGTTTCGACCCCTTTGTTTCTCGCCCTCTGTTTCTGCCCCTCTGTTTCTCACCCTCTGTTTCAGCCCCTCTGTTTCTCGCCCTCTGTTTCAGCCCCGCTGATTCAGCCCCTCTGTTTCAGCCCCTCTGAATCAGCCCCTCTGATTCAGCCCCTCTGTTTCAGCCCCTCTGTTTCAGCCCCTCTGATTCAGCCCCTCTGATTCAGCCCCTCTGTTCCCGCCCCTCTGTTTCCTGCCCCTCAGTTTCCCGCCCCTCAGTTTTAGCCCCTCTGTTTTACGACACATGTTTCAGCCCCTCTGTTTCTCGCCCTCTGTTTCAGCCCCTCTGTTTCTCGCCCTCTGTTTCAGACCCTCTGTTTCAGCACCTCTGTTTCAGTCCCTCTGTTTCTCGCCCTCTGTTTCTCGCACTCTGTTTCAGCCCCTCTGTTTCAGCCCCTCTGTTTCTCGCCCTCTGTTTCAGCCCCTCTGTTTCTCGCCCTCTGTTTCAGCCCCTCTGTTTCTCGTCCTCTGTTTCAGCCCCTCTGTTTCAGTCCCTCTGTTTCAGCCCCTCTGTTTCAGCCCCTCTGTTTCTCGCCCTCTGTTTCAGCCCCTCTGTTTCTCGCCCTCTGTTTCAGCCCCTCTGATTCAGCCCCTCTGATTCAGCCCCTCTGATTCAGCCCCTCTGTTCCCGCCCCTCAGTTTCCCGCCCCTCAGTTTCCCGCCCCTCTGTTTAAGCCCCTCTGTTTTACGACACATGTTCCAGCACCTCTGTTTCTCGCCCTCTGTTTCAGCCCCTCTGTTTCTCGCCCTCTGTTTCAGACCCTCTGTTTCAGCACCTCTGTTTCAGTCCCTCTGTTTCTCGCCCTCTGTTTCTCGCACTCTGTTTCAGCCCCTCTGTTTCTCGCCCTCTGTTTCAGCCCCTCTGTTTCAGTCCCTCTGTTTCAGCCCCTCTGTTTCAGCCCCTCTGTTTCTCGCCCTCTGTTTCAGCCCCTCTGATTCAGCCCCTCTGTTTCAGCCCCTCTGATTCAGCCCCTCTGTTTCAGCCCCTCTGTTTCAGCCCCTCTGATTTTCGCCCTCTGTTTCAGCCCCTCTGTTTCTCGCCCTCTGTTTCAGCCCCTCTGTTTCTGCCCCTCTTTTTCAGCCCCTCTGTTTCAGCCCCTCTGTTTCTCGCCCTCTGTTTCAGCCCCTCTGTTTCTCGCCCTCTGTTTCAGCCCCTCTGTTTCAGCCCCTCTGAGTCAGCCCCTCTGTTTCTCGCCCTCTGTTTCAGCCCCTCTGTTTCAGCCCATCTGTTTCTCGCCCTCTGTTTCTGCGCCTCTGTTTCTCGCCCTCTGTTTCAGCCCCTCTGTTTCTCGCCCTCTGTTTCAGCCCCGCTGATTCAGCCCCTCTGTTTCAGCCGCTCTGAAACAGCCCCTCTGATCCAGCCCCTCTGTTTCAGCCCCTCTGTTTCAGCCCCTCTGTTTCAGCCCCTCTGTTTCAGCCTCTCTGTTTCTCGCCCTCTGTTTCTCGCCCTCTGTTTCAGCCCCTCTGTTTCAGCCCTTCTGTTTCAGCCCCTCTGATTCAGCCCCTCTGATTCAGCCCCTCTGATTCAGCCCCTCTGTTTTAGCCCCTCTGTTTCAGCCCCTCTGTTTCAGCCCCTCTGTTTCACCCCTCTGTTTCTCACCCTCTGTTTCAGCCCATCTGATTCAGCCCCTCTGATTCAGCCCCTCTGATTCAGCCCCTCTGTTTCAGCCCCTCTGTTTCAGCCCCTCTGTTTCCCGCCCCTCTGTTTCCCGCCCCTCTGTTTCAGCCCCTCTGTTTCAGCCCCTCTGTTTCTCGCCCTCTGTTTCTCGCCCTCTGTTTCAGCCCCTCTGTTTCAGCCCCTCTGATTCAGCACCTCTGGTTCAGCCCCTCTGTTTCTCGCCCTCTGTTTCAGCCCCTTTGTTTCATCCCCTCTGTTTCAGCCCCTCTGTTTCAGCCCCTCTGTTTCTCGCCCTCTGTTTCAGCCCCTCTGTTTCTCGCCCTCTGTTTCAGCCCCTCTGTTTCAGCCCGTCTGTTTCTCGCCCTGTGTTTCTGCCCCTCTGTATCTCGCCCTCTGTTTCAGCCCCTCTGTTTCTCGCCCTCTGTTTCAGCCCCGCTGATTCAGCCCCTCTGTTTCAGCCCCTCTGAATCAGCCCCTCTGATTCAGCACCTCTGTTTCAGCTCCTCTGTTTCAGCCCCTCTGTTTCTCGCCCTCTGTTTCAGCCCCTCTGTTTCTCGCCCTCTGTTTCAGCCCCTCTGTTTCAGCCCCTCTGTTTCAGCCCCTCTGTTTCTCGCCCTCTGTTTCAACCCCTTTGTTTCTCGCCCTCTGTTTCTGCCCCTCTGTTTCTCGCCCTCTGTTTCAGCCCCTCTGTTTCTCGCCCTCTGTTTCAGCCCCGCTGATTCAGCCCCTCTGTTTCAGCCCCTCTGAATCAGCCCCTCTGATTCAGCCCCTCTGTTTCAGCCCCTCTGTTTCAGCCCCTCTGATTCAGCCCCTCTGATTCAGCCCCTCTGTTCCCGCCCCTCTGTTTCCTGCCCCTCAGTTTCCCGCCCCTCAGTTTTAGCCCCTCTGTTTTCCGACACATTTTTCAGCCCCTCTGTTTCTCGCCCTCTGTTTCAGCCCCTCTGTTTCTCGCCCTCTGTTTCAGACCCTCTGTTTCAGCACCTCTGTTTCAGTCCCTCTGTTTCTCGCCCTCTGTTTCTCGCACTCTGTTTCAGCCCCTCTGTTTCAGCCCCTCTGTTTCTCGCCCTCTGTTTCAGCCCCTCTGTTTCTCGCCCTCTGTTTCAGCCCCTCTGTTTCAGTCCCTCTGTTTCAGCCCCTCTGTTTCAGCCCCTCTGTTTCAGCCCCTCTGTTTCAGCCCCTCTGTTTCTCGCCCTCTGTTTCAGCCCCTCTGTTTCTCGCCCTCTGTTTCAGCCCCTCTGATTCAGCCCCTCTGTTTCAGCCCCTCTGATTCAGCCCCTTTGTTTCAGCCCCTCTGTTTCAGCCCCTCTGATTTTCGCCCTCTGTTTCAGCCCCTCTGTTTCTCGCCCTCTGTTTCAGCCCCTCTGTTTCTGCCCCTCTTTTTCAGCCCCTCTGTTTCAGCCCCTCTGTTTCTCGCCCTCTGTTTCAGCCCCTCTGTTTCTCGCCCTCTGTTTCAGCCCCTCTGTTTCAGCCCCTCTGAGTCAGCCCCTCTGTTTCTCGCCCTCTGTTTCTCGCACTCTGTTTCAGCCCCTCTGTTTCAGCCCCTCTGTTTCTCGCCCTCTGTTTCAGCCCCTCTGTTTCTCGCCCTCTGTTTCAGCCCCTCTGTTTCTCGTCCTCTGTTTCAGCCCCTCTGTTTCAGTCCCTCTGTTTCAGCCCCTCTGTTTCAGCCCCTCTGTGTCTCGCCCTCTGTTTCAGCCCCTCTGTTTCTCGCCCTCTGTTTCAGCCCCTCTGATTCAGCCCCTCTGTTTCAGCCCCTCTGATTCAGCCCCTCTGTTTCAGCCCCTCTGTTTCAGCCCCTCTGATTTTCGCCCTCTGTTTCAGCCCCTCTGTTTCTCGCCCTCTGTTTCAGCCCCTCTGTTTCTGCCCCTCTTTTTCAGCCCCTCTGTTTCAGCCCCTCTGTTTCTCGCCCTCTGTTTCAGCCCCTCTGTTTCTCGCCCTCTGTTTCAGCCCCTCTGTTTCAGCCCCTCTGAGTCAGCCCCTCTGTTTCTCGCCCTCTGTTTCAGCCCCTCTGTTTCAGCCCATCTGTTTCTCGCCCTCTGTTTCTGCGCCTCTGTTTCTCGCCCTCTGTTTCAGCCCCTCTGTTTCTCGCCCTCTGTTTCAGCCCCGCTGATTCAGCCCCTCTGTTTCAGCCGCTCTGAATCAGCCCCTCTGATCCAGCCCCTCTGTTTCATCCCCTCTGTTTCAGCCCCTCTGTTTCAGCCCCTCTGTTTCTCACCCTCTGTTTCAGCCCATCTGATTCAGCCCCTCTGATTCAGCCCCTCTGATTCAGCCCCTCTGTTTCAGCCCCTCTGTTTCAGCCCCTCTGTTTCCCGCCCCTCTGTTTCCCGCCCCTCTGTTTCAGCCCCTCTGTTTCAGCCCCTCTGTTTCTCGCACTCTGTTTCTCGCCCTCTGTTTCAGCCCCTCTGTTTCAGCCCCTCTGATTCAGCCCCTCTGGTTCAGCCCCTCTGTTTCTCGCCCTCTGTTTCAGCCCCTTTGTTTCATCCCCTCTGTTTCAGCCCCTCTGTTTCAGCCCCTCTGTTTCTCGCCCTCTGTTTCAGCCCCTCTGTTTCTCGCCCTCTGTTTCAGCCCCTCTGTTTCAGCCCGTCTGTTTCTCGCCCTGTGTTTCTGCCCCTCTGTATCTCGCCCTCTGTTTCAGCCCCTCTGTTTCTCGACCTCTGTTTCAGCCCCGCTGATTCAGCCCCTCTGTTTCAGCCCCTCTGAATCAGCCCCTCTGATTCAGCACCTCTGTTTCAGCTCCTCTGTTTCAGCCCCTCTGTTTCTCGCCCTCTGTTTCAGCCCCTCTGTTTCTCGCCCTCTGTTTCAGCCCCTCTGTTTCAGCCCCTCTGTTTCAGCCCCTCTGTTTCTCGCCCTCTGTTTCAACCCCTTTGTTTCTCGCCCTCTGTTTCTGCCCCTCTGTTTCTCGCCCTCTGTTTCAGCCCCTCTGTTTCTCGCCCTCTGTTTCAGCCCCGCTGATTCAGCCCCTCTGTTTCAGCCCCTCTGAATCAGCCCGTCTGATTCAGCCCCTCTGTTTCAGCCCCTCTGTTTCAGCCCCGCTGATTCAGCCCCTCTGATTCAGCCCCTCTGTTCCCGCCCCTCTGTTTCCAGCCCCTCAGTTTCCCGCCCCTCAGTTTTAGCCCCTCTGTTTTCCGACACATTTTTCAGCCCCTCTGTTTCTCGCCCTCTGTTTCAGCCCCTCTGTTTCTCGCCCTCTGTTTCAGACCCTCTGTTTCAGCACCTCTGTTTCAGTCCCCCTGTTTCTCGCCCTCTGTTTCTCGCACTCTGTTTCAGCCCCTCTGTTTCAGCCCCTCTGTTTCTCGCCCTCTGTTTCAGCCCCTCTGTTTCTCGCCCTCTGTTTCAGCCCCTCTGTTTCTCGTCCTCTGTTTCAGCCCCTCTGTTTCAGTCCCTCTGTTTCAGCCCCTCTGTTTCAGCCCCTCTGTTTCTCGCCCTCTGTTTCAGCCCCTCTGTTTCTCGCCCTCTGTTTCAGCCCCTCTGATTCAGCCCCTCTGTTTCAGCCCCTCTGATTCAGCCCCTCTGTTTCAGCCCCTCTGTTTCAGCCCCTCTGATTTTCGCCCTCTGTTTCAGCCCCTCTGTTTCTCGCCCTCTGTTTCAGCCCCTCTGTTTCTGCCCCTCTTTTTCAGCCCCTCTGTTTCAGCCCCTCTGTTTCTCGCCCTCTGTTTCAGCCCCTCTGTTTCTCGCCCTCTGTTTCAGCCCCTCTCTTTCAGCCCCTCTGAGTCAGCCGCTCTGTTTCTCGCCCTCTGTTTCAGCCCCTCTGTTTCAGCCCATCTGTTTCTCGCCCTCTGTTTCTGCGCCTCTGTTTCTCGCCCTCTGTTTCAGCCCCTCTGTTTCTCGCCCTCTGTTTCAGCCCCGCTGATTCAGCCCCGCTGATTCAGCCGCTCTGAATCAGCCCCTCTGATCCAGCCCCTCTGTTTCAGCCCCTCTGTTTCAGCCCCTCTGTTTCAGCCCCTCTGTTTCAGCCTCTCTGTTTCTCGCCCTCTGTTTCTCGCCCTCTGTTTCAGCCCCTCTGTTTCAGCCCCTCTGTTTCAGCCCCTCTGATTCAGCCCCTCTGATTCAGCCCCTCTGATTCAGCCCCTCTGTTTCTCGCCCTCTGTTTCAGCCCCTCTGTTTCAGCCCCTCTGTTTCAGCCCCTCTGTTTCTCGCCCTCTGTTTCAGCCCCTCTGGTTCAGCCCCTCTGGTTCAGCCCCTCTGGTTCAGCCCCTCTGTTTCTCGCCCTCTGTTTCAGCCCCTTTGTTTCAGCCCCTCTGTTTCAGCCCCTCTGTTTCAGCCCCTCTGTTTCTCGCCCTCTGTTTCAGCCCCTCTGTTTCTCGCCCTCTGTTTCAGCCCCTCTGTTTCAGCCCCTCTGTTTCAGCCCCTCTCTTTCTCGCTCTCTGTTTCAGCCCCTCTCTTTCTCGCCCTCTGTTTCAGCCACTCTGTTTCTCGCCCTCTGTTTCAGCCACTCTGTTTCAGCCCCTCTGTTTCAGCCCCTCTGTTTCAGCCCCTCTGTTTCTCGCCCTCTGTTTCAGCCCCTCTGTTTCTAGCCCTCTGTTTCAGCCCCTCTGTTTCAGCCCGTCTGTTTCTCGCCCTGTGTTTCTGCCCCTCTGTATCTCGCCCTCTGTTTCAGCCCCTCTGTTTCTCGCCCTCTGTTTCAGCCCCGCTGATTCAGCCCCTCTGTTTCAGCCCCTCTGAATCAGCCCCTCTGATTCAGCACCTCTGTTTCAGCTCCTCTGTTTCAGCCCCTCTGTTTCTCGCCCTCTGTTTCAGCCCCTCTGTTTCTCGCCCTCTGTTTCAGCCCCTCTGTTTCAGCCCCTCTGTTTCAGCCCCTCTGTTTCTCGCCCTCTGTTTCAGCCCCTCTGTTTCTCGCCCTCTGTTTCAGCCCCGCTGATTCAGCCCCTCTGTTTCAGCCCCTCTGAATCAGCCCTTCTGATTCAGCCCCTCTGTTTCAGCCCCTCTGTTTCAGCCCCTCTGATTTCGCCCTCTGTTTCAGCCCCTCTGTTACTCGCCCTCTGTTTCAGCCCCTCTGATTCAGCCCCTCTGTTTTAGCCCCTCTGATTCAGCCCCTATGATTCAGCCCCTCTGATTCAGCCCCTCTGATTCTCGCCCTCTGTTTCAGCCCCTTTGTTTCAGCCCCTCTGTTTCAGCCCCTCTGTTTCAGCCCCTCTGTTTCTCGCCCTCTGTTTCAGCCCCTCTGTTTCTCGCCCTCTGTTTCAGCCCCTCTGTTTCAGCCCCTCTGTTTCAGCCCCTCTCTTTCTCGCTCTCTGTTTCAGCCCCTCTGTTTCTCGCCCTCTGTTTCAGCCACTCTGTTTCTCGCCCTCTGTTTCAGCCCCTCTGTTTCTCGCCCTCTGTTTCAGCCCCTCTGTTTCTCGTCCTCTGTTTCAGCCCCTCTGTTTCAGTCCCTCTGTTTCAGCCCCTCTGTTTCAGCCCCTCTGTTTCTCGCCCTCTGTTTCAGCCCCTCTGTTTCTCGCCCTCTGTTTCAGCCCCTCTGATTCAGCCCCTCTGTTTCAGCCCCTCTGATTCAGCCCCTCTGTTTCAGCCCCTCTGTTTCAGCCCCTCTGATTTTCGCCCTCTGTTTCAGCCCCTCTGTTTCTCGCCCTCTGTTTCAGCCCCTCTGTTTCTGCCCCTCTTTTTCAGCCCCTCTGTTTCAGCCCCTCTGTTTCTCGCCCTCTGTTTCAGCCCCTTTGTTTCTTGCCCTCTGTTTCAGCCCCTCTGTTTCAGCCCCTCTGAGTCAGCCCCTCTGTTTCTCGCCCTCTGTTTCAGCCCCTCTTTTTCAGCCCCTCTGTTTCAGCCCCTCTGTTTCTCGCCCTCTGTTTCAGCCCCTCTGTTTCTCGCCCTCTGTTTCAGCTCCTCTTTTTCAGCCCCTCTGTTTCAGCCCCTCTGTTTCTCGCCCTCTGTTTCAGCCCCTCTGTTTCAGCCCCTCTGTTTCAGCCCCTCTCTTTCTCGCTCTCTGTTTCAGCCCCTCTCTTTCTCGCCCTCTGTTTCAGCCACTCTGTTTCTCGCCCTCTGTTTCAGCCACTCTGTTTCAGCCCCTCTGTTTCAGCCCCTCTGTTTCAGCCCCTCTGTTTCTCGCCCTCTGTTTCAGCCCCTCTGTTTCTAGCCCTCTGTTTCAGCCCCTCTGTTACAGCCCGTCTGTTTCTCGCCCTGTGTTTCTGCCCCTCTGTATCTCGCCCTCTGTTTCAGCCCCTCTGTTTCTCGCCCTCTGTTTCAGCCCCGCTGATTCAGCCCCTCTGTTTCAGCCCCTCTGAATCAGCCCCTCTGATTCAGCACCTCTGTTTCAGCTCCTCTGTTTCAGCCCCTCTGTTTCTCGCCCTCTGTTTCAGCCCCTCTGTTTCTCGCCCTCTGTTTCAGCCCCTCTGTTTCAGCCCCTCTGTTTCAGCCCCTCTGTTTCTCGCCCTCTGTTTCAGCCCCTCTGTTTCTCGCCCTCTGTTTCAGCCCCGCTGATTCAGCCCCTCTGTTTCAGCCCCTCTGAATCAGCCCTTCTGATTCAGCCCCTCTGTTTCAGCCCCTCTGTTTCAGCCCCTCTGATTTCGCCCTCTGTTTCAGCCCCTCTGTTACTCGCCCTCTGTTTCAGCCCCTCTGATTCAGCCCCTCTGTTTTAGCCCCTCTGATTCAGCCCCTATGATTCAGCCCCTCTGATTCAGCCCCTCTGATTCTCGCCCTCTGTTTCAGCCCCTTTGTTTCAGCCCCTCTGTTTCAGCCCCTCTGTTTCAGCCCCTCTGTTTCTCGCCCTCTGTTTCAGCCCCTCTGTTTCTCGCCCTCTGTTTCAGCCCCTCTGTTTCAGCCCCTCTGTTTCAGCCCCCCTCTTTCTCGCTCTCTGTTTCAGCCCCTCTGTTTCTCGCCCTCTGTTTCAGCCACTCTGTTTCTCGCCCTCTGTTTCAGCCCCTCTGTTTCTCGCCCTCTGTTTCAGCCCCTCTGTTTCTCGTCCTCTGTTTCAGCCCCTCTGTTTCAGTCCCTCTGTTTCAGCCCCTCTGTTTCAGCCCCTCTGTTTCTCGCCCTCTGTTTCAGCCCCTCTGTTTCTCGCCCTCTGTTTCAGCCCCTCTGATTCAGCCCCTCTGTTTCAGCCCCTCTGATTCAGCCCCTCTGTTTCAGCCCCTCTGTTTCAGCCCCTCTGATTTTCGCCCTCTGTTTCAGCCCCTCTGTTTCTCACCCTCTGTTTCAGCCCCTCTGTTTCTGCCCCTCTTTTTCAGCCCCTCTGTTTCAGCCCCTCTGTTTCTCGCCCTCTGTTTCAGCCCCTTTGTTTCTTGCCCTCTGTTTCAGCCCCTCTGTTTCAGCCCCTCTGAGTCAGCCCCTCTGTTTCTCGCCCTCTGTTTCAGCCCCTCTTTTTCAGCCCCTCTGTTTCAGCCCCTCTGTTTCTCGCCCTCTGTTTCAGCCCCTCTGTTTCTCGCCCTCTGTTTCAGCTCCTCTTTTTCAGCCCCTCTGTTTCAGCCCCTCTGTTTCTCGCCCTCTGTTTCAGCCCCTCTGTTTCTCGCCCTCTGTTTCTGCGCCTCTGTTTCTCGCCCTCTGTTTCAGCCCCTCTGTTTCTCGCCCTCTGTTTCAGCCCCTCTGTTTCTCGCCCTCTGTTTCAGCCCCTCTGTTTCAGCCCCTCTGTTTCAGCCCCTCTGTTTCTCGCCCTCTGTTTCAACCCCTTTGTTTCTCGCCCTCTGTTTCTGCCCCTCTGTTTCTCGCCCTCTGTTTCAGCCCCTCTGTTTCTCGCCCTCTGTTTCAGCCCCGCTGATTCAGCCCCTCTGTTTCAGCCCCTCTGAATCAGCCCCTCTGATTCAGCCCCTCTGTTTCAGCCCCTCTGTTTCTGCCCCTCTGTTTCTCGCCCTCTGTTTCAGCCCCTCTGTTACTCGCCCTCTGTTTCAGCCCCTCTGATTCAGCCCCTCTGTTTTAGCCCCTCTGATTCAGCCCCTATGATTCAGCCCCTCTGATTCAGCCCCTCTGTTTCTCGCCCTCTGTTTCAGCCCCTCTGTTTCAGCCCCTCTGTTTCAGCCCCTCTGTTTCTCACCCTCTGTTTCAGCCCCTCTGATTCAGCCCCTCTGATTCAGCCCCTTTGATTCAGCCCCTCTGATTCAGCCCCTCTGTATCGCGCCCCTCTGTTTCCCGCCCCTCTGTTTGCCTCTCCTCTGTTTCAGCCCCTCTGTTTCACGACCCCTGTTTCAGCCCCTCTGTTTCTCGCCCTCTGTTTCAGCCCCTCTGTTTCTCGCCCTCTGTTTCAGCCCCTCTGTTTCAGCCCCTCTGTTTCAGCCCCTCTGTATCTCGCCCGCTGTTTCAGCCCCTCTGTTTCAGCCTCTCTCTTTCTCGCCCACTGTTTCAGCCCCTCTGTTTCTCGCCCTCTGTTTCAGCCCCTCTGTTTCTCGCCCTCTGTTCCAGCCCCTCTGTTTCTCGCCCTCTGTTTCAGCCCCTCTGTTTCTCACCCTCTGTTTCAGCCCCTCTGTTTCAGCCCCTCTGTTTCTCGCCCTCTGTTCCAGCCCCTCTGTTTCTCGCCCTCTGTTTCAGCCCCTCTGATTCAGCCACTCTGTTTCTCGCCCTCTGTTTCAGCCCCTCTGTTTCTCGCCCTCTGTTTCAGCCCCTCTGTATCTCGCCCTCTGTTTCAGCCCCTCTGTTTCTCGCCCTCTGTTTCAGCCCCTCTGTATCTCGCCCTCTGTTTCAGCCCCTCTGTTTCAGCCCCTCTGTTTCTCACCCTCTGTTTCAGCCCCTCTGTTTCTCGCCCTTTGTTTCAGCCCCTCTGTTTCTCGCCCTTTGTTTCAGCCCCTCTGTTTCTCGCCCTCTGTTTCAGCCCCTCTGTTTCAGCCCCTCTGTTTCAGCCGCTCTGAATCAGCCGCTCTGAATCAGCCCCTCTGATCCAGCCCCTCTGTTTCAGCCCCTCTGTTTCAGCCCCTCTGTTTCAGCCCCTCTGATTCAGCCCCTCTGATTCAGCCCCTCTGTTTCAGCCCCTCTGTTTCAGCCCCACTGTTTCCCGCCCCTCTGTTTCCCGCCCCTCTGTTTCAGCCCCTCTGTTTCAGCCCCTCTGTTTCTCGCCCTCTGTTTCAGCCCCTCTGTTTCAGCCCCTCTGATTCAGCCCCTCTGATTCAGCCCCTCTGATTCAGCCCCTCTGTTTCAGCCCCTCTGTTTCAGCCCCTCTGTTTCCCGCCCCTCTGTTTCCCGCCCCTCTGTTTCAGCCCCTCTGTTTCAGCCCCACTGTTTCTCGCCCTCTGTTTCAGCCCCTCTGTTTCAGCCCCTCTGATTCAGCCCCTCTGGTTCAGCCCCTCTGTTTCTCGCCCTCTGTTTCAGCCCCTTTGTTTCAGCCCCTCTGTTTCAGCCCCTCTGTTTCAGCCCCTCTGTTTCTCACCCTCTGTTTCAGCCCCTCTGTTTCTCGCCCTCTGTTTCAGCCCCTCTGTTTCAGCCCCTCTGTTTCTCGCCCTCTGTTTCAGGCTCTGTGTTTCAGCCCGTCTGTTTCAGCCCCTCTGTTTCAGCCCCTCTGTTTCTTGCCCGCTGTTTCTGCCCCTCTGTTTCTCGCCCTCTGTTTCAGCGCCTCTGTTTCAGCCCCTCTGATTCAGCCCCTCCGATTCAGCCCCTCTGTTTCTCGCCCACTGTTTCAGCCCCTTTGTTTCAGCCCCTCTGTTTCAGCCCCTTTGTTTCAGCCCCTCTGTTTCAGCCCCTCTGTTTCAGCCCCTCTGTTTCTCGCCCGCTGTTGCTGCCCCTCTGTTTCTCGCCGTCTGTTTCAGCCCCTCTGTTTCAGCCCCTCTGTTTCAGCCCCTCTGTTTCAGCCCCTCTGTTTCTCGCCCTCTGTTTCTCCCCCTCTGTTTCTCGCCCTCTGTTTCAGCCCCTCTGATTTTCGCCCTCTGTTTCAGCCCCTCTGTTTCACGACCCCTGTTTCAGCCCCTCTGTTTCTCGCCCTCTGTTTCAGCCCCTCTGTTTCTCACCCTCTGTTTCAGCCCCTCTGTTTCAGCCCCTCTGTTTCAGCCCCTCTGTATCTCGCCCGCTGTTTCAGCCCCTCCGTTTCAGCCTCTCTCTTTCTCGCCCACTGTTTCAGCCCCTCTGTTTCTCGCCCTCTGTTTCAGCCCCTCTGTTTCTCGCCCTCTGTTCCAGCCCCTCTGTTTCTCGCCCTCTGTTTCAGCCCCTCTGTTTCAGCCCCTCTGTTTCTCGCCCTCTGTTCCAGCCCCTCTGTTTCTCGCCCTCTGTTTCAGCCCCTCTGATTCAGCCACTCTGTTTCTCGCCCTCTGTTTCAGCCCCTCTGTTTCTCGCCCTCTGTTTCAGCCCCTCTGTTTCTCGCCCTCTGTTTCAGCCCCTTTGTTTCAGCCCCTCTGTTTCAGCCCCTCTGTTTCAGCCCCTCTGTTTCTCACCCTCTGTTTCAGCCCCTCTGTTTCTCGCCCTCTGTTTCAGCCCCTCTGTTTCAGCCCCTCTGTTTCTCGCCCTCTGTTTCAGGCTCTGTGTTTCAGCCCGTCTGTTTCAGCCCCTCTGTTTCAGCCCCTCTGTTTCTTGCCCGCTGTTTCTGCCCCTCTGTTTCTCGCCCTCTGTTTCAGCCCCTCTGTTTCAGCCCCTCTGATTCAGCCCCTCCGATTCAGCCCCTCTGTTTCTCGCCCACTGTTTCAGCCCCTTTGTTTCAGCCCCTCTGTTTCAGCCCCTCTGTTTCAGCCCCTCTGTTTCTCGCCCGCTGTTGCTGCCCCTCTGTTTCTCGCCGTCTGTTTCAGCCCCTCTGTTTCAGCCCCTCTGTTTCAGCCCCTCTGTTTCAGCCCCTCTGTTTCTCGCCCTCTGTTTCTCCCCCTCTGTTTCTCGCCCTCTGTTTCAGCCCCTCTGATTTTCGCCCTCTGTTTCAGCCCCTCTGTTTCACGACCCCTGTTTCAGCCCCTCTGTTTCTCGCCCTCTGTTTCAGCCCCTCTGTTTCTCGCCCTCTGTTTCAGCCCCTCTGTTTCAGCCCCTCTGTTTCAGCCCCTCTGTTTCAGCCCCTCTGTATCTCGCCCGCTGTTTCAGCCCCTCCGTTTCAGCCTCTCTCTTTCTCGCCCACTGTTTCAGCCCCTCTGTTTCTCGCCCTCTGTTTCAGCCCCTCTGTTTCTCGCCCTCTGTTCCAGCCCCTCTGTTTCTCGCCCTCTGTTTCAGCCCCTCTGTTTCAGCCCCTCTGTTTCTCGCCCTCTGTTCCAGCCCCTCTGTTTCTCGCCCTCTGTTTCAGCCCCTCTGATTCAGCCACTCTGTTTCTCGCCCTCTGTTTCAGCCCCTCTGTTTCAGCCCCTCTGTATCTCGCCCTCTGTTTCAGCCCCTCTGTTTCTCGCCCTCTGTTTCAGCCCCTCTGTATCTCGCCCTCTGTTTCAGCCCCTCTGTTTCAGCCCCTCTGTTTCAGCCCCTCTGTTTCTCACCCTCTGTTTCAGCCCCTCAGTTTCTCGCCCTCTGTTTCAGCCCCTCTGTTTCTCGCCCTTTGTTTCAGCCCCTCTGTTTCTCGCCCTTTGTTTCAGCCCCTCTGTTTCTCGCCCTCTGTTTCAGCCCCTCTGTTTCAGCCCCTCTGTTTCAGCCGCTCTGAATCAGCCGCTCTGAATCAGCCCCTCTGATCCAGCCCCTCTGTTTCAGCCCCTCTGTTTCAGCCCCTCTGTTTCAGCCCCTCTGATTCAGCCCCTCTGATTCAGCCCCTCTGTTTCAGCCCCTCTGTTTCAGCCCCTCTGTTTCAGCCCCACTGTTTCCCGCCCCTCTGTTTCCCGCCCCTCTGTTTCAGCCCCTCTGTTTCAGCCCCTCTGTTTCTCGCCCTCTGTTTCAGCCCCTCTGTTTCAGCCCCTCTGATTCAGCCCCTCTGATTCAGCCCCTCTGTTTCAGCCCCTCTGTTTCAGCCCCTCTGTTTCCCGCCCCTCTGTTTCCCGCCCCTCTGTTTCAGCCCCTCTGTTTCAGCCCCACTGTTTCAGCCCCTCTGTTTCAGCCCCTCTGTTTCAGCCCCTCTGATTCAGCCCCTCTGGTTCAGCCCCTCTGTTTCTCGCCCTCTGTTTCAGCCCCTTTGTTTCAGCCCCTCTGTTTCAGCCCCTCTGTTTCAGCCCCTCTGTTTCTCACCCTCTGTTTCAGCCCCTCTGTTTCTCGCCCTCTGTTTCAGCCCCTCTGTTTCAGCCCCTCTGTTTCAGCCCCTCTGTTTCTCGCCCTCTGTTTCTCCCCCTCTGTTTCTCGCCCTCTGTTTCAGCCCCTCTGATTTTCGCCCTCTGTTTCAGCCCCTCTGTTTCTCGCCCTCTGTTTCAGCCCCTCTGTTTCTGCCCCTCTTTTTCAGCCCCTCTGTTTCAGCCCTTCTGTTTCTCGCCCTCTGTTTCAGCCCCTCTGTTTCTCGCCCTCTGTTTCAGCCCCTCTCTTTCAGCCCATCTGAGTCAGCCCCTCTGTTTCTCGCCCTCTGTTTCAGCCCCTCTGTTTCAGCCCATCTGTTTCTCGCCCTCTGTTTCAGCCCCTCTGTTTCTCGCCCTCTGTTTCAGCCCCTCTGTTTCTCGCCCCCTGTTTCAGCCCCGCTGATTCAGCCCCTCTGTTTCAGCCCCTCTGAATCAGCCCCTCTGATCCAGCCCCTCTGTTTCAGCCCCTCTGTTTCAGCCCCTCTGTTTCAGCCCCTCTGTTTCTCGCCATCTGTTTCTCGCCCGCTGTTTCTGCCCCTCTGTTTCTCGCCCTCTGTTTCAGCCCCTCTGTTTCAGCCGCTCTGAATCAGCCGCTCTGAATCAGCCCCTCTGATCCAGCCCCTCTGTTTCAGCCCCTCTGTTTCAGCCCCTCTGTTTCAGCCCCTCTGATTCAGCCCCTCTGATTCAGCCCCTCTGATTCAGCCCCTCTGTTTCAGCCCCTCTGTTTCAGCCCCTCTGTTTCTCACCCTCTGTTTCAGCCCCTCTGTTTCTCGCCCTCTCTTTCAGCCCCTCTGTTTCAGCCCCTCTGTTTCTCGCCCTCTGTTTCAGGCTCTGTGTTTCAGCCCGTCTGTTTCAGCCCCTCTGTTTCAGCCCCTCTGTTTCTTGCCCGCTGTTTCTGCCCCTCTGTTTCTCGCCCTCTGTTTCAGCCCCTCTGTTTCAGCCCCTCTGATTCAGCCCCTCCGATTCAGCCCCTCTGTTTCTCGCCCACTGTTTCAGCCCCTTTGTTTCAGCCCCTCTGTTTCAGCCCCTCTGTTTCAGCCCCTCTGTTTCTCGCCCGCTGTTGCTGCCCCTCTGTTTCTCGCCGTCTGTTTCAGCCCCTCTGTTTCAGCCCCTCTGTTTCAGCCCCTCTGTTTCAGCCCCTCTGTTTCTCGCCCTCTGTTTCTCCCCCTCTGTTTCTCGCCCTCTGTTTCAGCCCCTCTGATTTTCGCCCTCTGTTTCAGCCCCTCTGTTTCACGACCCCTGTTTCAGCCCCTCTGTTTCTCGCCCTCTGTTTCAGCCCCTCTGTTTCTCGCCCTCTGTTTCAGCCCCTCTGTTTCAGCCCCTCTGTTTCAGCCCCTCTGTTTCAGCCCCTCTGTATCTCGCCCGCTGTTTCAGCCCCTCCGTTTCAGCCTCTCTCTTTCTCGCCCACTGTTTCAGCCCCTCTGTTTCTCGCCCTCTGTTTCAGCCCCTCTGTTTCTCGCCCTCTGTTCCAGCCCCTCTGTTTCTCGCCCTCTGTTTCAGCCCCTCTGTTTCAGCCCCTCTGTTTCTCACCCTCTGTTCCAGCCCCTCTGTTTCTCGCCCTCTGTTTCAGCCCCTCTGTTTCAGCCCCTCTGTTTCTCGCCCTCTGTTTCAGGCTCTGTGTTTCAGCCCGTCTGTTTCAGCCCCTCTGTTTCAGCCCCTCTGTTTCTTGCCCGCTGTTTCTGCCCCTCTGTTTCTCGCCCTCTGTTTCAGCCCCTCTGTTTCAGCCCCTCTGATTCAGCCCCTCCGATTCAGCCCCTCTGTTTCTCGCCCACTGTTTCAGCCCCTTTGTTTCAGCCCCTCTGTTTCAGCCCCTCTGTTTCAGCCCCTCTGTTTCTCGCCCGCTGTTGCTGCCCCTCTGTTTCTCGCCGTCTGTTTCAGCCCCTCTGTTTCAGCCCCTCTGTTTCAGCCCCTCTGTTTCAGCCCCTCTGTTTCTCGCCCTCTGTTTCTCCCCCTCTGTTTCTCGCCCTCTGTTTCAGCCCCTCTGATTTTCGCCCTCTGTTTCAGCCCCTCTGTTTCACGACCCCTGTTTCAGCCCCTCTGTTTCTCGCCCTCTGTTTCAGCCCCTCTGTTTCTCGCCCTCTGTTTCAGCCCCTCTGTTTCAGCCCCTCTGTTTCAGCCCCTCTGTTTCAGCCCCTCTGTATCTCGCCCGCTGTTTCAGCCCCTCCGTTTCAGCCTCTCTCTTTCTCGCCCACTGTTTCAGCCCCTCTGTTTCTCGCCCTCTGTTTCAGCCCCTCTGTTTCTCGCCCTCTGTTCCAGCCCCTCTGTTTCTCGCCCTCTGTTTCAGCCCCTCTGTTTCAGCCCCTCTGTTTCTCGCCCTCTGTTCCAGCCCCTCTGTTTCTCGCCCTCTGTTTCAGCCCCTCTGATTCAGCCACTCTGTTTCTCGCCCTCTGTTTCAGCCCCTCTGTTTCAGCCCCTCTGTATCTCGCCCTCTGTTTCAGCCCCTCTGTTTCTCGCCCTCTGTTTCAGCCCCTCTGTATCTCGCCCTCTGTTTCAGCCCCTCTGTTTCAGCCCCTCTGTTTCAGCCCCTCTGTTTCTCACCCTCTGTTTCAGCCCCTCAGTTTCTCGCCCTCTGTTTCAGCCCCTCTGTTTCTCGCCCTTTGTTTCAGCCCCTCTGTTTCTCGCCCTTTGTTTCAGCCCCTCTGTTTCTCGCCCTCTGTTTCAGCCCCTCTGTTTCAGCCCCTCTGTTTCAGCCGCTCTGAATCAGCCGCTCTGAATCAGCCCCTCTGATCCAGCCCCTCTGTTTCAGCCCCTCTGTTTCAGCCCCTCTGTTTCAGCCCCTCTGATTCAGCCCCTCTGATTCAGCCCCTCTGTTTCAGCCCCTCTGTTTCAGCCCCTCTGTTTCAGCCCCACTGTTTCCCGCCCCTCTGTTTCCCGCCCCTCTGTTTCAGCCCCTCTGTTTCAGCCCCTCTGTTTCTCGCCCTCTGTTTCAGCCCCTCTGTTTCAGCCCCTCTGATTCAGCCCCTCTGATTCAGCCCCTCTGTTTCAGCCCCTCTGTTTCAGCCCCTCTGTTTCCCGCCCCTCTGTTTCCCGCCCCTCTGTTTCAGCCCCTCTGTTTCAGCCCCACTGTTTCTCACCCTCTGTTTCAGCCCCTCTGTTTCAGCCCCTCTGATTCAGCCCCTCTGGTTCAGCCCCTCTGTTTCTCGCCCTCTGTTTCAGCCCCTTTGTTTCAGCCCCTCTGTTTCAGCCCCTCTGTTTCAGCCCCTCTGTTTCTCACCCTCTGTTTCAGCCCCTCTGTTTCTCGCCCTCTGTTTCAGCCCCTCTGTTTCAGCCCCTCTGTTTCAGCCCCTCTGTTTCTCGCCCTCTGTTTCTCCCCCTCTGTTTCTCGCCCTCTGTTTCAGCCCCTCTGATTTTCGCCCTCTGTTTCAGCCCCTCTGTTTCTCGCCCTCTGTTTCAGCCCCTCTGTTTCTGCCCCTCTTTTTCAGCCCCTCTGTTTCAGCCCTTCTGTTTCTCGCCCTCTGTTTCAGCCCCTCTGTTTCTCGCCCTCTGTTTCAGCCCCTCTCTTTCAGCCCATCTGAGTCAGCCCCTCTGTTTCTCGCCCTCTGTTTCAGCCCCTCTGTTTCAGCCCATCTGTTTCTCGCCCTCTGTTTCAGCCCCTCTGTTTCTCGCCCTCTGTTTCAGCCCCTCTGTTTCTCGCCCCCTGTTTCAGCCCCGCTGATTCAGCCCCTCTGTTTCAGCCCCTCTGAATCAGCCCCTCTGATCCAGCCCCTCTGTTTCAGCCCCTCTGTTTCAGCCCCTCTGTTTCAGCCCCTCTGTTTCTCGCCATCTGTTTCTCGCCCGCTGTTTCTGCCCCTCTGTTTCTCGCCCTCTGTTTCAGCCCCTCTGTTTCAGCCGCTCTGAATCAGCCGCTCTGAATCAGCCCCTCTGATCCAGCCCCTCTGTTTCAGCCCCTCTGTTTCAGCCCCTCTGTTTCAGCCCCTCTGATTCAGCCCCTCTGATTCAGCCCCTCTGATTCAGCCCCTCTGTTTCAGCCCCTCTGTTTCAGCCCCTCTGTTTCTCACCCTCTGTTTCAGCCCCTCTGTTTCTCGCCCTCTCTTTCAGCCCCTCTGTTTCAGCCCCTCTGTTTCTCGCCCTCTGTTTCAGGCTCTGTGTTTCAGCCCGTCTGTTTCAGCCCCTCTGTTTCAGCCCCTCTGTTTCTTGCCCGCTGTTTCTGCCCCTCTGTTTCTCGCCCTCTGTTTCAGCCCCTCTGTTTCAGCCCCTCTGATTCAGCCCCTCCGATTCAGCCCCTCTGTTTCTCGCCCACTGTTTCAGCCCCTTTGTTTCAGCCCCTCTGTTTCAGCCCCTCTGTTTCAGCCCCTCTGTTTCTCGCCCGCTGTTGCTGCCCCTCTGTTTCTCGCCGTCTGTTTCAGCCCCTCTGTTTCAGCCCCTCTGTTTCAGCCCCTCTGTTTCAGCCCCTCTGTTTCTCGCCCTCTGTTTCTCCCCCTCTGTTTCTCGCCCTCTGTTTCAGCCCCTCTGATTTTCGCCCTCTGTTTCAGCCCCTCTGTTTCACGACCCCTGTTTCAGCCCCTCTGTTTCTCGCCCTCTGTTTCAGCCCCTCTGTTTCTCGCCCTCTGTTTCAGCCCCTCTGTTTCAGCCCCTCTGTTTCAGCCCCTCTGTTTCAGCCCCTCTGTATCTCGCCCGCTGTTTCAGCCCCTCCGTTTCAGCCTCTCTCTTTCTCGCCCACTGTTTCAGCCCCTCTGTTTCTCGCCCTCTGTTTCAGCCCCTCTGTTTCTCGCCCTCTGTTCCAGCCCCTCTGTTTCTCGCCCTCTGTTTCAGCCCCTCTGTTTCAGCCCCTCTGTTTCTCGCCCTCTGTTCCAGCCCCTCTGTTTCTCGCCCTCTGTTTCAGCCCCTCTGATTCAGCCACTCTGTTTCTCGCCCTCTGTTTCAGCCCCTCTGTTTCTCGCCCTCTGTTTCAGCCCCTCTGTTTCTCGCCCTCTGTTTCAGCCCCTTTGTTTCAGCCCCTCTGTTTCAGCCCGTCTGTTTCAGCCCCTCTGTTTCAGCCCCTCTGTTTCTTGCCCGCTGTTTCTGCCCCTCTGTTTCTCGCCCTCTGTTTCAGCCCCTCTGTTTCAGCCCCTCTGATTCAGCCCCTCCGATTCAGCCCCTCTGTTTCTCGCACACTGTTTCAGCCCCTTTGTTTCAGCCCCTCTGTTTCAGCCCCTCTGTTTCAGCCCCTCTGTTTCTCGCCCGCTGTTGCTGCCCCTCTGTTTCTCGCCGTCTGTTTCAGCCCCTCTGTTTCAGCCCCTCTGTTTCAGCCCCTCTGTTTCAGCCCCTCTGTTTCTCGCCCTCTTTTTCTCCCCCTCTGTTTCTCGCCCTCTGTTTCAGCCCCTCTGATTTTCGCCCTCTGTTTCAGCCCCTCTGTTTCACGACCCCTGTTTCAGCCCCTCTGTTTCTCGCCCTCTGTTTCAGCCCCTCTGTTTCTCGCCCTCTGTTTCAGCCCCTCTGTTTCAGCCCCTCTGTTTCAGCCCCTCTGTTTCAGCCCCTCTGTATCTCGCCCGCTGTTTCAGCCCCTCCGTTTCAGCCTCTCTCTTTCTCGCCCACTGTTTCAGCCCCTCTGTTTCAGCCCCTCTGTTTCAGCCCCTCTGTTTCTCGCCCTCTGTTCCAGCCCCTCTGTTTCTCGCCCTCTGTTTCAGCCCCTCTGTTTCAGCCCCTCTGTTTCTCGCCCTCTGTTCCAGCCCCTCTGTTTCTCGCCCTCTGTTTCAGCCCCTCTGATTCAGCCACTCTGTTTCTCGCCCTCTGTTTCAGCCCCTCTGTTTCTCGCCCTCTGTTTCAGCCCCTCTGTATCTCGCCCTCTGTTTCAGCCCCTCTGTTTCTCGCCCTCTGTTTCAGCCCCTCTGTATCTCGCCCTCTGTTTCAGCCCCTCTGTTTCAGCCCCTCTGTTTCAGCCCCTCTGTTTCTCACCCTCTGTTTCAGCCCCTCAGTTTCTCGCCCTCTGTTTCAGCCCCTCTGTTTCTCGCCCTTTGTTTCAGCCCCTCTGTTTCTCGCCCTTTGTTTCAGCCCCTCTGTTTCTCGCCCTCTGTTTCAGCCCCTCTGTTTCAGCCCCTCTGTTTCAGCCGCTCTGAATCAGCCGCTCTGAATCAGCCCCTCTGATCCAGCCCCTCTGTTTCAGCCCCTCTGTTTCAGCCCCTCTGTTTCAGCCCCTCTGTTTCTCGCCCTCTGTTTCAGGCTCTGTGTTTCAGCCCGTCTGTTTCAGCCCCTCTGTTTCAGCCCCTCTGTTTCAGCCGCTCTGAATCAGCCGCTCTGAATCAGCCCCTCTGATCCAGCCCCTCTGTTTCAGCCCCTCTGTTTCAGCCCCTCTGATTCAGCCCCTCTGATTCAGCCCCTCTGATTCAGCCCCTCTGTTTCAGCCCCTCTGTTTCAGCCCCACTGTTTCCCGCCCCTCTGTTTCCCGCCCCTCTGTTTCAGCCCCTCTGTTTCAGCCCCTCTGTTTCTCGCCCTCTGTTTCAGCCCCTCTGTTTCAGCCCCTCTGATTCAGCCCCTCTGATTCAGCCCCTCTGATTCAGCCCCTCTGTTTCAGCCCCTCTGTTTCAGCCCCTCTGTTTCCCGCCCCTCTGTTTCCCGCCCCTCTGTTTCAGCCCCTCTGTTTCAGCCCCACTGTTTCTCGCCCTCTGTTTCAGCCCCTCTGTTTCAGCCCCTCTGATTCAGCCCCTCTGGTTCAGCCCCTCTGTTTCTCGCCCTCTGTTTCAGCCCCTTTGTTTCAGCCCCTCTGTTTCAGCCCCTCTGTTTCAGCCCCTCTGTTTCAGCCCCTCTGTTTCTCGCCCTCTGTTTCTCGCCCTCTGTTTCAGCCCCTCTGTTTCTCGCCCTCTGTTTCAGGCTCTGTGTTTCAGCCCGTCTGTTTCAGCCCCTCTGTTTCAGCCCCTCTGTTTCTTGCCCGCTGTTTCTGCCCCTCTGTTTCTCGCCCTCTGTTTCAGCCCCTCTGTTTCAGCCCCTCTGATTCAGCCCCTCCGATTCAGCCCCTCTGTTTCTCGCCCACTGTTTCAGCCCCTTTGTTTCAGCCCCTCTGTTTCAGCCCCTCTGTTTCAGCCCCTCTGTTTCTCGCCCGCTGTTGCTGCCCCTCTGTTTCTCGCCGTCTGTTTCAGCCCCTCTGTTTCAGCCCCTCTGTTTCAGCCCCTCTGTTTCAGCCCCTCTGTTTCTCCCCCTCTGTTTCTCGCCCTCTGTTTCTCGCCCTCTGTTTCAGCCCCTCTGATTTTCGCCCTCTGTTTCAGCCCCTCTGTTTCTCGCCCTCTGTTTCAGCCCCTCTGTTTCTGCCCCTCTTTTTCAGCCCCTCTGTTTCAGCCCTTCTGTTTCTCGCCCTCTGTTTCAGCCCCTCTGTTTCTCGCCCTCTGTTTCAGCCCCTCTCTTTCAGCCCCTCTGAGTCAGCCCCTCTGTTTCTCGCCCTCTGTTTCAGCCCCTCTGTTTCAGCCCATCTGTTTCTCGCCCTCTGTTTCTGCGCCTCTGTTTCTCGCCCTCTGTTTCAGCCCCTCTGTTTCTCGCCCCCTGTTTCAGCCCCGCTGATTCAGCCCCTCTGTTTCAGCCCCTCTGAATCAGCCCCTCTGATCCAGCCCCTCTGTTTCAGCCCCTCTGTTTCAGCCCCTCTGTTTCAGCCCCTCTGTTTCTCGCCATCTGTTTCTCGCCCGCTGTTTCTGCCCCTCTGTTTCTCGCCCTCTGTTTCAGCCCCTCTGTTTCAGCCGCTCTGAATCAGCCGCTCTGAATCAGCCCCTCTGATCCAGCCCCTCTGTTTCAGCCCCTCTGTTTCAGCCCCTCTGTTTCAGCCCCTCTGATTAACCCCTCTGATTCAGCCCCTCTGATTCAGCCCCTCTGTTTCAGCCCCTCTGTTTCAGCCGCTCTGTTTCAGCCCCACTGTTTCCCGCCCCTCTGTTTCCCGCCCCTCTGTTTCCCGCCCCTCTGTTTCAGCCCCTCTGTTTCAGCCCCTCTGTTTCTCGCCCTCTGTTTCAGCCCCTCTGATTCAGCCCCTCTGATTCAGCCCCTCTGATTCAGCCCCTCTGTTTCAGCCCCTCTGTTTAAGCCCCTCTGTTTCCCGCCCCTCTGTTTCCCGCCCCTCTGTTTCAGCCGCTCTGTTTCAGGCCCACTGTTTCTCGCCCTCTGTTTCAGCCCCTCTGTTTCAGCCCCTCTGATTCAGCCCCTCTGGTTCAGCCCCTCTGTTTCTCGCCCTCTGTTTCAGCCCCTTTGTTTCAGCCCCTCTGTTTCAGCCCCTCTGTTTCAGCCCCTCTGTTTCTCACCCTCTGTTTCTCACCCTCTGTTTCTCGCCCTCTGTTTCAGCCCCTCTGTTTCAGCCCCTCTGTTTCTCGCCCTCTGTTTCAGGCTCTGTGTTTCAGCCCGTCTGTTTCAGCCCCTCTGTTTCAGCCCCTCTGTTTCTTGCCCGCTGTTTCTGCCCCTCTGTTTCTCGCCCTCTGTTTCAGCCCCTCTGTTTCAGCCATTCTGATTCAGCCCCTCCGATTCAGCCCCTCCGATTCAGCCCCTCTGTTTCTCGCCCACTGTTTCAGCCCCTTTGTTTCAGCCCCTCTGTTTCAGCCCCTCTGTTTCAGCCCCTCTGTTTCTCGCCCGCTGTTGCTGCCCCTCTGTTTCTCGCCGTCTGTTTCAGCCCCTCTGTTTCAGCCCCTCTGTTTCAGCCCCTCTGTTTCAGCCCCTCTGTTTCTCGCCCTCTGTTTCTCCCCCTCTGTTTCTCGCCCTCTGTTTCAGCCCCTCTGATTTTCGCCCTCTGTTTCAGCCCCTCTGTTTCACGACCCCTGTTTCAGCCCCTCTGTTTCTCGCCCTCTGTTTCAGCCCCTCTGTTTCTCGCCCTCTGTTTCAGCCCCTCTGTTTCAGCCCCTCTGTTTCAGCCCCTCTGTTTCAGCCCCTCTGTATCTCGCCCGCTGTTTCAGCCCCTCCGTTTCAGCCTCTCTCTTTCTCGCCCACTGTTTCAGCCCCTCTGTTTCTCGCCCTCTGTTTCAGCCCCTCTGTTTCTCGCCCTCTGTTCCAGCCCCTCTGTTTCTCGCCCTCTGTTTCAGCCCCTCTGTTTCAGCCCCTCTGTTTCTCGCCCTCTGTTCCAGCCCCTCTGTTTCTCGCCCTCTGTTTCAGCCCCTCTGATTCAGCCACTCTGTTTCTCGCCCTCTGTTTCAGCCCCTCTGTTTCTCGCCCTCAGTTTCAGCTCCTCTGTTTCTCGCCCTCTGTTTCAGCCCCTTTGTTTCAGCCCCTCTGTTTCAGCCCCTCTGTTTCAGCCCCTCTGTTTCTCACCCTCTGTTTCAGCCCCTCTGTTTCTCGCCCTCTGTTTCAGCCCCTCTGTTTCAGCCCCTCTGTTTCAGCCCCTCTGTTTCAGGCTCTGTGTTTCAGCCCGTCTGTTTCAGCCCCTCTGTTTCAGCCCCTCTGTTTCTTGCCCGCTGTTTCTGCCCCTCTGTTTCTCGCCCTCTGTTTCAGCCCCTCTGATTCAGCCCCTCCGATTCAGCCCCTCCGATTCAGCCCCTCTGTTTCTCGCCCACTGTTTCAGCCCCTTTGTTTCAGCCCCTCTGTTTCAGCCCCTCTGTTTCTCGCCCGCTGTTGCTGCCCCTCTGTTTCTCGCCGTCTGTTTCAGCCCCTCTGTTTCAGCCCCTCTGTTTCAGCCCCTCTGTTTCAGCCCCTCTGTTTCTCGCCCTCTGTTTCTCCCCCTCTGTTTCTCGCCCTCTGTTTCAGCCCCTCTGATTTTCGCCCTCTGTTTCAGCCCCTCTGTTTCACGACCCCTGTTTCAGCCCCTCTGTTTCTCGCCCTCTGTTTCAGCCCCTCTGTTTCTCGCCCTCTGTTTCAGCCCCTCTGTTTCAGCCCCTCTGTTTCAGCCCCTCTGTTTCAGCCCCTCTGTATCTCGCCCGCTGTTTCAGCCCCTCCGTTTCAGCCTCTCTCTTTCTCGCCCACTGTTTCAGCCCCTCTGTTTCTCGCCCTCTGTTTCAGCCCCTCTGTTTCTCGCCCTCTGTTCCAGCCCCTCTGTTTCTCGCCCTCTGTTTCAGCCCCTCTGTTTCAGCCCCTCTGTTTCTCGCCCTCTGTTCCAGCCCCTCTGTTTCTCGCCCTCTGTTTCAGCCCCTCTGATTCAGCCACTCTGTTTCTCGCCCTCTGTTTCAGCCCCTCTGTTTCTCGCCCTCTGTTTCAGCCCCTCTGTATCTCGCCCTCTGTTTCAGCCCCTCTGTTTCTCGCCCTCTGTTTCAGCCCCTCTGAATCTCGCCCTCTGTTTCAGCCCCTCTGTTTCAGCCCCTCTGTTTCAGCCCCTCTGTTTCTCACCCTCTGTTTCAGCCCCTCAGTTTCTCGCCCTCTGTTTCAGCCCCTCTGTTTCTCGCCCTTTGTTTCAGCCCCTCTGTTTCTCGCCCTTTGTTTCAGCCCCTCTGTTTCTCGCCCTCTGTTTCAGCCCCTCTGTTTCAGCCCCTCTGTTTCAGCCGCTCTGAATCAGCCGCTCTGAATCAGCCCCTCTGATCCAGCCCCTCTGTTTCAGCCCCTCTGTTTCAGCCCCTCTGATTCAGCCCCTCTGATTCAGCCCCTCTGATTCAGCCCCTCTGTTTCAGCCCCTCTGTTTCAGCCCCACTGTTTCCCGCCCCTCTGTTTCCCGCCCCTCTGTTTCAGCCCCTCTGTTTCAGCCCCTCTGTTTCTCGCCCTCTGTTTCAGCCCCTCTGTTTCAGCCCCTCTGATTCAGCCCCTCTGATTCAGCCCCTCTGATTCAGCCCCTCTGTTTCAGCCCCTCTGTTTCAGCCCCTCTGTTTCCCGCCCCTCTGTTTCCCGCCCCTCTGTTTCAGCCCCTCTGTTTCAGCCCCACTGTTTCTCGCCCTCTGTTTCAGCCCCTCTGTTTCAGCCCCTCTGATTCAGCCCCTCTGGTTCAGCCCCTCTGTTTCTCGCCCTCTGTTTCAGCCCCTTTGTTTCAGCCCCTCTGTTTCAGCCCCTCTGTTTCAGCCCCTCTGTTTCTCACCCTCTGTTTCAGCCCCTCTGTTTCTCGCCCTCTGTTTCAGCCCCTCTGTTTCAGCCCCTCTGTTTCTCGCCCTCTGTTTCAGGCTCTGTGTTTCAGCCCGTCTGTTTCAGCCCCTCTGTTTCAGCCTCTCTGTTTCTTGCCCGCTGTTTCTGCCCCTCTGTTTCTCGCCCTCTGTTTCAGCCCCTCTGTTTCAGCCCCTCTGATTCAGCCCCTCCGATTCAGCCCCTCTGTTTCTCGCCCACTATTTCAGCCCCTTTGTTTCAGCCCCTCTGTTTCAGCCCCTCTGTTTCAGCCCCTCTGTTTCTCGCCCTCTGTTTCTCCCCCTCTGTTTCTCGCCCTCTGTTTCAGCCCCTCTGATTTTCGCCCTCTGTTTCAGCCCCTCTGTTTCTCGCCCTCTGTTTCAGCCCCTCTGTTTCTGCCCCTCTTTTTCAGCCCCTCTGTTTCAGCCCTTCTGTTTCTCGCCCTCTGTTTCAGCCCCTCTGTTTCTCGCCCTCTGTTTCAGCCCCTCTCTTTCAGCCCCTCTGAGTCAGCCCCTCTGTTTCTCGCCCTCTGTTTCAGCCCCTCTGTTTCAGCCCATCTGTTTCTCGCCCTCTGTTTCTGCGCCTCTGTTTCTCGCCCTCTGTTTCAGCCCCTCTGTTTCTCGCCCCCTGTTTCAGCCCCGCTGATTCAGCCCCTCTGTTTCAGCCCCTCTGAATCAGCCCCTCTGATCCAGCCCCTCTGTTTCAGCCCCTCTGTTTCAGCCCCTCTGTTTCAGCCCCTCTGTTTCTCGCCATCTGTTTCTCGCCCGCTGTTTCTGCCCCTCTGTTTCTCGCCCTCTGTTTCAGCCCCTCTGTTTCAGCCACTCTGATTCAGCCCCTCTGATTCAGCCCCTCTGTTTCTCGCCCTCTGTTTCAGCCCCTTTGTTTCAGCCCCTCTGTTTCAGCCCCTCTGTTTCAGACCCTCTGTTTCTCGCCCGCTGTTTCAGCCCCTCTGTTTCTCGCCATCTGTTTCAGCCCCTCTGTTTCAGCCCCTCTGTTTCAGCCCCTCTGTTTCAGCCCATCTGTTTCAGCCGCTCTGTTTCAGCGCCTCTGTTTCTCGCCCTCTGTTTCTGCCCCTCTGTTTCAGACCCTCTGTTTCAGACCCTCTGTTTCTCGCGTTCTGTTTCAGCCCCTCTGTTTCTCGCCCTCTGTTTCAGCCCCTCTGTGTCAGCCCCTCTGTTTCAGCCACTCTGTTTCAGCCCCTCTATTTCTCGCCCTCTGTGTCAGCCCCTCTGTTTCAGCCCCGCTGTGTCTCGCCCTCTGTTTCAGCTCCTCTGTTTCAGCCCCTCTGTTTCTCGCCCTCTGTTTCAGCCCCTCTGTTTCTTGCCCCCTGTTTCAGCCCCACTGTTTCTCGCCCTCTGTTTCAGCCCCTCCATTTCTCGCCCCCTGTTTCAGCCCCTCTGTTTCAGCCCCTCCACTTCTCACCCCCTGTTTCAGCCCCTCTGTTTCAGCCCCTCTGTTTCTCGCCCTCTGTTTCAGCCCCTCCATTTCTCGCCCCCTGTTTCAGCCCTCTGTTTCTCGCCCTCTGAGTCAGCCCCTCTGTTTCAGCCCCTCTGTTTCTCACCCACTTTTTCAGCCCCTCTGTTGCTCGCCCTCTGTTTCAGCCAATCTGTTTCAGCCCCCTGTTTCTCGCCCTCTGTTTCAGCCCCTCTGTTTCAGACCCTCTGTTTCAGACCCTCTGTTTCTCGCGTTCTGTTTCAGCCCCTCTGTTTCAGCCCCTCTGTTTCAGACCCGCTGTTTCAGACCCTCTGCTTCTCGCCCTCTGTTTCAGCTCTTCGGATTCTCGCCCTCTGTCTCTCGCCCTATGTTTCAGCCCCTCTGTTTCGGCCCCTCTGTTTCAGCCCCTCTGATTCAGCCCCTCTGTTTCATTCCCTCTGTTTCTCGCTCTCTGTTTCTCGCCCTCTGTTTCTCACAAAATTTTTCAGCCAAACTGTTGCAGCCCCTCTGTTTCATCCCATCTGTTTCTCGCTCTCTGTTTCAGACCATTTTTTCAGCCCCTCTGTTTCTCACACTCTGTTTCAGCTCCTCCGTTTCACGCCCTCTGTTTCAGCCCCTCTGTTTCAGCACCTCTGTTTCAGCACCTCTGTTTCTCGCACTCTGTTTCTCACCCTGTTTCAGCTCTTCTGTTTCTCACCCTCTGTTTCTCGCCCCATGTTTCAGCCCCTCTGATTCAGCCCCTGTGTTACAACCCCTCTGTTTCTCGCCCTCTGATTCAGCCTCTCTGTTTCAGCCCCTCTGTTTCTCACCTTCTGTTTCAGCCCCTCTGTTGCTCGCCCTCTGTTTCAGCCCCTCTGTTTCTCGCCCTCTGTTTCAGCCCCTCTGTCTCTCACCCTCTGTTTCAGCCCCTCTGTTTCTCGCCCTCTGTTTCAGCCCCTCCGTTTCTTGCCCCTCTGTTTCAGCCCCTCTGTTTCAGCCCCTCCGTTTCTCGCCCTCTGATTCAGCCCCTCTGTTTCAGCCCAACTGATTCTTACCCAGAGTTTCAGCCCCTCTGTTGCAGTCCCTCTGGTTCTAGCCCTTTGTTTCTGCCCCTCTGTTTCAGCCCCTCTGTTTCTCACCCTCTGTTTCTTGCCATCTGTTTCAGCCAATCTGTTTCAGCCAATCTGTTTCTCACCCTCTGTTTCAGCCCCTCTGTTTCAGCCCCTCTGTTTCTCGCCCTCTGTTTCAGCCCCTCTGTTTCAGCCCCTCTGATTCAGCCCCTCTGATTCAGCCCCTCTGATTCAGCCCCTCTGTTTCAGCCCCTCTGTTTCAGCCCCTCTGTTTCCCGCCCCTCTGTTTCCCGCCCCTCTGTTTCAGCCCCTCTGTTTCAGCCCCACTGTTTCTCGCCCTCTGTTTCAGCCCCTCTGTTTCAGCCCCTCTGATTCAGCCCCTCTGGTTCAGCCCCTCTGTTTCTCGCCCTCTGTTTCAGCCCCTTTGTTTCAGCCCCTCTGTTTCAGCCCCTCTGTTTCAGCCCCTCTGTTTCTCACCCTCTGTTTCAGCCCCTCTGTTTCTCGCCCTCTGTTTCAGCCCCTCTGTTTCAGCCCCTCTGTTTCTCGCCCTCTGTTTCAGGCTCTGTGTTTCAGCCCGTCTGTTTCAGCCCCACTGTTTCAGCCTCTCTGTTTCTTGCCCGCTGTTTCTGCCCCTCTGTTTCTCGCCCTCTGTTTCAGCCCCTCTGTTTCAGCCCCTCTGATTCAGCCCCTCCGATTCAGCCCCTCTGTTTCTCGCCTACTGTTTCAGCCCCTTTGTTTCAGCCCCTCTGTTTCAGCCCCTCTGTTTCAGCCCCTCTGTTTCTCGCCCGCTGTTGCTGCCCCTCTGTTTCTCGCCGTCTGTTTCAGCCCCTCTGTTTCAGCCCCTCTGTTTCAGCCCCTCTGTTTCAGCCCCTCTGTTTCTCGCCCTCTGTTTCTCCCCCTCTGTTTCTCGCCCTCTGTTTCAGCCCCTCTGATTTTCGCCCTCTGTTTCAGCCCCTCTGTTTCTCGCCCTCTGTTTCAGCCCCTCTGTTTCTGCCCCTCTTTTTCAGCCCCTCTGTTTCAGCCCTTCTGTTTCTCGCCCTCTGTTTCAGCCCCTCTGTTTCTCGCCCTCTGTTTCAGCCCCTCTCTTTCAGCCCCTCTGAGTCAGCCCCTCTGTTTCTCGCCCTCTGTTTCAGCCCCTCTGTTTCAGCCCATCTGTTTCTCGCCCTCTGTTTCTGCGCCTCTGTTTCTCGCCCTCTGTTTCAGCCCCTCTGTTTCTCGCCCCCTGTTTCAGCCCCGCTGATTCAGCCCCTCTGTTTCAGCCCCTCTGAATCAGCCCCTCTGATCCAGCCCCTCAGTTTCAGCCCCTCTGTTTCAGCCCCTCTTTTTCAGCCCCTCTGTTTCTCGCCATCTGTTTCTCGCCCGCTGTTTCTGCCCCTCTGTTTCTCGCCCTCTGTTTCAGCCCCTCTGTTTCAGCCACTCTGATTCAGCCCCTCTGATTCAGCCCCTCTGTTTCTCGCCCTCTGTTTCAGCCCCTTTGTTTCAGCCCCTCTGTTTCAGCCCCTCTGTTTCAGACCCTCTGTTTCTCGCCCGCTGTTTCAGCCCCTCTGTTTCTCGCCATCTGTTTCAGCCCCTCTGTTTCAGCCCCTCTGTTTCAGCCCCTCTGTTTCAGCCCATCTGTTTCAGCCGCTCTGTTTCAGCGCCTCTGTTTCTCGCCCTCTGTTTCTGCCCCTCTGTTTCAGACCCTCTGTTTCAGACCCTCTGTTTCTCGCGTTCTGTTTCAGCCCCTCTGTTTCTCGCCCTCTGTTTCAGCCCCTCTGTTTCAGCCCCTCTGTTTCAGCCACTCTGTTTCAGCCCCTCTATTTCTCGCCCTCTGTGTCAGCCCCTCTGTTTCAGCCCCGCTGTGTCTCGCCCTCTGTTTCAGCTCCTCTGTTTCAGCCCCTCTGTTTCTCGCCCTCTGTTTCAGCCCCTCTGTTTCTTGCCCCCTGTTTCAGCCCCACTGTTTCTCGCCCTCTGTTTCAGCCCCTCCATTTCTCGCCCCCTGTTTCAGCCCCTCTGTTTCAGCCCCTCCACTTCTCGCCCCCTGTTTCAGCCCCTCTGTTTCAGCCCCTCTGTTTCTCGCCCTCTGTTTCAGCCCCTCCATTTCTCGCCCCCTGTTTCAGCCCTCTGTTTCTCGCCCTCTGAGTCAGCCCCTCTGTTTCAGCCCCTCTGTTTCTCACCCACTTTTTCAGCCCCTCTGTTGCTCGCCCTCTGTTTCAGCCAATCTGTTTCAGCCCCCTGTTTCTCGCCCTCTGTTTCAGCCCCTCTGTTTCAGACCCTCTGTTTCAGACCCTCTGTTTCTCGCGTTCTGTTTCAGCCCCTCTGTTTCAGCCCCTCTGTTTCAGACCCGCTGTTTCAGACCCTCTGCTTCTCGCCCTCTGTTTCAGCTCTTCGGATTCTCGCCCTCTGTCTCTCGCCCTATGTTTCAGCCCCTCTGTTTCGGCCCCTCTGTTTCAGCCCCTCTGATTCAGCCCCTCTGTTTCATTCCCTCTGTTTCTCGCTCTCTGTTTCTCGCCCTCTGTTTCTCACAAAATTTTTCAGCCAAACTGTTGCAGCCCCTCTGTTTCAGCCCATCTGTTTCTCGCTCTCTGTTTCAGACCATTTTTTCAGCCCCTCTGTTTCTCACACTCTGTTTCAGCTCCTCCGTTTCACGCCCTCTGTTTCAGCCCCTCTGTTTCAGCACCTCTGTTTCAGCACCTCTGTTTCTCGCACTCTGTTTCTCACCCTGTTTCAGCTCTTCTGTTTCTCACCCTCTGTTTCTCGCCCCATGTTTCAGCCCCTCTGATTCAGCCCCTGTGTTACAACCCCTCTGTTTCTCGCCCTCTGATTCAGCCTCTCTGTTTCAGCCCCTCTGTTTCTCACCTTCTGTTTCAGCCCCTCTGTTGCTCGCCCTCTGTTTCAGCCCCTCTGTTTCTCGCCCTCTGTTTCAGCCCCTCTGTCTCTCACCCTCTGTTTCAGCCCCTCTGTTTCTCGCCCTCTGTTTCAGCCCCTCCGTTTCTTGCCCCTCTGTTTCAGCCCCTCTGTTTCAGCCCCTCCGTTTCTCGCCCTCTGATTCAGCCCCTCTGTTTCAGCCCAACTGATTCTTACCCAGAGTTTCAGCCCCTCTGTTGCAGTCCCTCTGGTTCTAGCCCTTTGTTTCTGCCCCTCTGTTTCAGCCCCTCTGTTTCTCACCCTCTGTTTCTTGCCATCTGTTTCAGCCAATCTGTTTCAGCCAATCTGTTTCTCACCCTCTGTTTCAGCCCCTCTGTTTCAGCCCCTCTGTTTCTCGCCCTCTGTTTCAGCCCCTCTGTTTCAGCCCCTCTGATTCAGCCCCTCTGATTCAGCCCCTCTGATTCAGCCCCTCTGTTTCAGCCCCTCTGTTTCAGCCCCTCTGTTTCCCGCCCCTCTGTTTCCCGCCCCTCTGTTTCAGCCCCTCTGTTTCAGCCCCACTGTTTCTCGCCCTCTGTTTCAGCCCCTCTGTTTCAGCCCCTCTGATTCAGCCCCTCTGGTTCAGCCCCTCTGTTTCTCGCCCTCTGTTTCAGCCCCTTTGTTTCAGCCCCTCTGTTTCAGCCCCTCTGTTTCAGCCCCTCTGTTTCTCACCCTCTGTTTCAGCCCCTCTGTTTCTCGCCCTCTGTTTCATCCCCTCTGTTTCAGCCCCTCTGTTTCTCGCCCTCTGTTTCAGGCTCTGTGTTTCAGCCCGTCTGTTTCAGCCCCACTGTTTCAGCCTCTCTGTTTCTTGCCCGCTGTTTCTGCCCCTCTGTTTCTCGCCCTCTGTTTCAGCCCCTCTGTTTCAACCCCTCTGATTCAGCCCCTCCGATTCAGCCCCTCTGTTTCTCGCCTACTGTTTCAGCCCCTTTGTTTCAGCCCCTCTGTTTCAGCCCCTCTGTTTCAGCCCCTCTGTTTCTCGCCCGCTGTTGCTGCCCCTCTGTTTCTCGCCGTCTGTTTCAGCCCCTCTGTTTCAGCCCCTCTGTTTCAGCCCCTCTGTTTCAGCCCCTCTGTTTCTCGCCCTCTGTTTCTCCCCCTCTGTTTCTCGCCCTCTGTTTCAGCCCCTCTGATTTTCGCCCTCTGTTTCAGCCCCTCTGTTTCTCGCCCTCTGTTTCAGCCCCTCTGTTTCTGCCCCTCTTTTTCAGCCCCTCTGTTTCAGCCCTTCTGTTTCTCGCCCTCTGTTTCAGCCCCTCTGTTTCTCGCCCTCTGTTTCAGCCCCTCTCTTTCAGCCCCTCTGAGTCAGCCCCTCTGTTTCTCGCCCTCTGTTTCAGCCCCTCTGTTTCAGCCCATCTGTTTCTCGCCCTCTGTTTCTGCGCCTCTGTTTCTCGCCCTCTGTTTCAGCCCCTCTGTTTCTCGCCCCCTGTTTCAGCCCCGCTGATTCAGCCCCTCTGTTTCAGCCCCTCTGAATCAGCCCCTCTGATCCAGCCCCTCAGTTTCAGCCCCTCTGTTTCAGCCCCTCTTTTTCAGCCCCTCTGTTTCTCGCCATCTGTTTCTCGCCCGCTGTTTCTGCCCCTCTGTTTCTCGCCCTCTGTTTCAGCCCCTCTGTTTCAGCCACTCTGATTCAGCCCCTCTGATTCAGCCCCTCTGTTTCTCGCCCTCTGTTTCAGCCCCTTTGTTTCAGCCCCTCTGTTTCAGCCCCTCTGTTTCAGACCCTCTGTTTCTCGCCCGCTGTTTCAGCCCCTCTGTTTCTCGCCATCTGTTTCAGCCCCTCTGTTTCAGCCCCTCTGTTTCAGCCCCTCTGTTTCAGCCCATCTGTTTCAGCCGCTCTGTTTCAGCGCCTCTGTTTCTCGCCCTCTGTTTCTGCCCCTCTGTTTCAGACCCTCTGTTTCAGACCCTCTGTTTCTCGCGTTCTGTTTCAGCCCCTCTGTTTCTCGCCCTCTGTTTCAGCCCCTCTGTTTCAGCCCCTCTGTTTCAGCCACTCTGTTTCAGCCCCTCTATTTCTCGCCCTCTGTGTCAGCCCCTCTGTTTCAGCCCCGCTGTGTCTCGCCCTCTGTTTCAGCTCCTCTGTTTCAGCCCCTCTGTTTCTCGCCCTCTGTTTCAGCCCCTCTGTTTCTTGCCCCCTGTTTCAGCCCCACTGTTTCTCGCCCTCTGTTTCAGCCCCTCCATTTCTCGCCCCCTGTTTCAGCCCCTCTGTTTCAGCCCCTCCACTTCTCGCCCCCTGTTTCAGCCCATCTGTTTCAGCCCCTCTGTTTCTCGCCCTCTGTTTCAGCCCCTCCATTTCTCGCCCCCTGTTTCAGCCCTCTGTTTCTCGCCCTCTGAGTCAGCCCCTCTGTTTCAGCCCCTCTGTTTCTCACCCACTTTTTCAGCCCCACTGTTGCTCGCCCTCTGTTTCAGCCAATCTGTTTCAGCCCCCTGTTTCTCGCCCTCTGTTTCAGCCCCTCTGTTTCAGACCCTCTGTTTCACACCCTCTGTTTCTCGCGTTCTGTTTCAGCCCCTCTGTTTCAGCCCCTCTGTTTCAGACCCGCTGTTTCAGACCCTCTGCTTCTCGCCCTCTGTTTCAGCCCCTCTTTTTCAGTCCCTCTGGTTCTCGCCCTTTGTTTCTGCCCCTCTGTTTCAGCCCCTCTGTTTCTCACCCTCTGTTTCTTTCCATCTGTTTCAGCCAATCTGTTTCAGCCCCTCTGTTTCTCGCCCTCTGATTCAGCCCCTCTGTTTCAGCCCAACTGATTCTTACCCACTGTTTCAGCCCCTCTGTTGCAGTCCCTCTGTTTCTCGCCCTCTGTTTTAGCCCCTCTGTTTCTCGCCCTCTGTTTTAGCCCCTCCGTTTCTCGCCCTCTGTTTCAGCCCCTCTGTTTTAGCCCCGCTGTTTCTCGCCCTCTGTTTCAGCCCCTCTGTTTCAGCCCCTCTGTTTCTCGCACTCTGTTTCAGCGCCTCCATTTCTCGCCCCCTGTTGCAGCCCCTCTGTTTCTCACCCTCTGTTTCAGCCCCTCTGTTTCAGCACCTCTGTTTCTCGCCCTCTGTTTCAGCCCCTCTGTTTCTCGCCCTCTGTTTCAGCCCCTCTGTTTCAGCCCCTCTATTTCTCGCCCTCTGTTTCAGCCCCTCTGTTTCAGCCCCGCTGTGTCTCGCCCTCTGTTTCAGCTCCTCTGTTTCAGCCCCTCTGTTTCTCGCCCTCTGTTTCAGCCCCTCTGTTTCTCACCCCCTGTTTCAGCCCCTCTGTTTCTCGCCCTCTGTTTCAGCCCCTCCATTTCTCGCCCCCGGTTTCAGCCCCTCTGTTTCTCGCCCTCTGAGTCAGCCCATCTGTTTCAGCCCCTCTGTTTCTTACCCACTCTTTCAGCCACTCTGTTGCTCGCCCTCTGTTTCAGCCAATCTGTTTCAGCCCCTCTGTTTCTCGCCCTCTGTTTCAGACCCTCCATTTCTCGCCCCCTGTTTCAGCCCCTCTGTTTCTCGCCCTCTGAGTCAGCCCCTCTGTTTCAGCCCCTCTGTTTCTCACCCACTCTTTCAGCCACTCTGTTGCTCGCCCTCTGTTTCAGCCAAACTGTTTCAGCCCCTCTGTTTCTCGCCCTCTGTTTCAGCCCCTCTGTTTCAGCACCTCTGTTTCTTGCCCTCTGTTTCAGCCGCTCTGTTTCAGCGTCTCTGTTTCTCGCCCTGTGTTTCTGCCCCTCTGTTTCAGACCCTCTGTTTCAGACCCTCTGTTTCTCGCGTTCTGTTTCAGCCCCTCTGTTTCTCGCCCTCTGTTTCAGCCCCTCTATTTCTCGCCCTCTGTTTCAGCCCCTCTGTTTCAGCCCCGCTGTGTCTCGCCCTCTGTTTCAGCTCCTCTGTTTCAGCCCCTCTGTTTCTCACCCACTCTTTCAGCCACTCTGTTGCTCGCCCTCTGTTTCAGCCAAACTGTTTCAGCCCCTCTGTTTCTCGCCCTCTGTTTCAGACCCTCCATTTCTCGCCCCCTGTTTCAGCCCCTCTGATTCTCGCCCTCTGAGTCAGCCCCTTTGTTTCAGCCCCTCTGTTTCTCACCCACTCTTTCAGCCACTCTGTTGCTCGCCCTCTGTTTCAGCCAAACTGTTTCAGCCCCTCTGTTTCTCGCCCACTGTTTCAGCCCCTCTGTTTCTCGCCCTCTGTTTCAGCCCCTCTGTTTCAGCACCTCTGTTTCTTGCCCTCTGTTTCAGCCGCTCTGTTTCAGCGTCTCTGTTTCTCGCCCTCTGTTTCTGCCCCTCTGTTTCAGACCCTCTGTTTCAGACCCTCTGTTTCTCGCGTTCTGTTTCAGCCCCTCTATTTCTCGCCCTCTGTTTCAGCCCCTCTGTTTCTTGCCCCCTGTTTCAGCCCCACTGTTTCTCGCCCTCTGTTTCAGCCCCTCCATTTCTCGCCCCCTGTTTCAGCCCCTCTGTTTCAGCCCCTCCACTTCTCGCCCCCTGTTTCAGCCCCTCTGTTTCAGCCTCTCTGTTTCTCGCCCTCTGTTTCAGCCCCTCCATTTCTCGCCCCCTGTTTCAGCCCTCTGTTTCTCGCCCTCTGAGTCAGCCCCTCTGTTTCAGCCCCTCTGTTTCTCACCCACTTTTTCAGCCCCTCTGTTGCTCGCCCTCTGTTTCAGCCAATCTGTTTCAGCCCCCTGTTTCTCGCCCTCTGTTTCAGCGCCTCTGTTTCAGACCCTCTGTTTCAGACCCTCTGTTTCTCGCGTTCTGTTTCAGCCCCTCTGTTTCAGCCCCTCTGTTTCAGACCCGCTGTTTCAGACCCTCTGCTTCTCGCCCTCTGTTTCAGCTCTTCGGATTCTCGCCCTCTGTCTCTCGCCCTATGTTTCAGCCCCTCTGTTTCGGCCCCTCTGTTTCAGCCCCTCTGATTCAGCCCCTCTGTTTCATTCCCTCTGTTTCTCGCTCTCTGTTTCTCGCCCTCTGTTTCTCACAAAATTTTTCAGCCAAACTGTTGCAGCCCCTCTGTTTCAGCCCATCTGTTTCTCGCTCTCTGTTTCAGACCATTTTTTCAGCCCCTCTGTTTCTCACACTCTGTTTCAGCTCCTCCGTTTCACGCCCTCTGTTTCAGCCCCTCTGTTTCAGCACCTCTGTTTCAGCACCTCTGTTTCTCGCACTCTGTTTCTCACCCTGTTTCAGCTCTTCTGTTTCTCACCCTCTGTTTCTCGCCCCATGTTTCAGCCCCTCTGATTCAGCCCCTGTGTTACAACCCCTCTGTTTCTCGCCCTCTGATTCAGCCTCTCTGTTTCAGCCCCTCTTTTCTCACCTTCTGTTTCAGCCCCTCTGTTGCTCGCCCTCTGTTTCAGCCCCTCTGTTTCTCGCCCTCTGTTTCAGCCCCTCTGTCTCTCACCCTCTGTTTCAGCCCCTCTGTTTCTCGCCCTCTGTTTCAGCCCCTCCGTTTCTTGCCCCTCTGTTTCAGCCCCTCTGTTTCAGCCCCTCCGTTTCTCGCCCTCTGATTCAGCCCCTCTGTTTCAGCCCAACTGATTCTTACCCAGAGTTTCAGCCCCTCTGTTGCAGTCCCTCTGGTTCTAGCCCTTTGTTTCTGCCCCTCTGTTTCAGCCCCTCTGTTTCTCACCCTCTGTTTCTTGCCATCTGTTTCAGCCAATCTGTTTCAGACAATCTGTTTCTCACCCTCTGTTTCAGACCCTCTGTTTCAGCCCCTCTGTTTCTTGCCCTCTGTTTCAGCCCCTCCATTACTCGCCCCCTGTTTCAGCCCATCTGTTTCTCGCCCTCTGTTTTAGCCCCTCTGTTTCTCGCCCTCTGTTTCAGCCCCTCTGTTTCAGCCCCGCTGTTTCTCGCCCTCTGTTCCAGCCCCTCTGTTTCAGCCCCTCTGTTTCAGCCCCTCTGTTTCTCGCCCTCTGTTTCAGCCCCTCCATTTCTCGCCCCCTGTTGCAGCCCCTCTGTTTCTCACCCTCTGTTTCAGCCCCTCTGTTTCAGCCCCTCTGTTTCTCGCCCTCTGTTTCAGCCCCTCTGTTTCAGCCCCTCTGATTCTCACCCACTGTTTCAGCCCCTCTGTTGCTCGCTCTCTGTTTCAGCCCCTCTTTTTCAGTCCCTCTGGTTCTCGCCCTTTGTTTCTGCCCCTCTGTTTCAGCCCCTCTGTTTCTCACCCTCTGTTTCTTTCCATCTGTTTCAGCCAATCTGTTTCAGCACCTCTGTTTCTCGACCTCTGTTTCAGACCCTCTGTTTCAGCCCCTCTGTTTCTCACCTCTGTTTCATTCCCTCTGTTTCAGCCCCTCTGTTTCTCGCCCTCTGATTCAGCCCCTCTGTTTCAGCCCAACTGATTCTTACCCACTGTTTCAGCCCCTCTGTTGCAGTCCCTCTGGTTCTCGCCCTTTGTTTCTGCCCCTCTGTTTCAGCCCCTCTGTTTCTCACCCTCTGTTTCTTGCCATCTGTTTCAGCCAATCTGTTTCAGCCAATCTGTCTCTCACCCTCTGATTCAGCCCCTCTGTTTCAGCCCAACTGATTCTTACCCACTGTTTCAGCCCCTCTGTTGCAGTCCCTCTGGTTCTCGCCCTTTGTTTCTGCCCCTCTGTTTCAGCCCCTCTGTTTCTCACCCACTGTTTCTTGCCATCTGTTTCAGCCAATCTGTTTCAGCCAATCTGTCTCTCACCCTCTGTTTCAGCCCCTCTGTTTCTCGCCCTCTGTTTCAGCCCCTCCGTTTCTTGCCCCTCTGTTTCAGCCCCTCTGTTTCAGCCCCTCCGTTTCTCGCCCTCTGATTCAGCCCCTCTGTTTCAGCCCAACTGATTCTTACCCAGAGTTTCAGCCCCTCTGTTGCAGTCCCTCTGGTTCTAGCCCTTTGTTTCTGCCCCTCTGTTTCAGCCCCTCTGTTTCTCACCCTCTGTTTCTTGCCATCTGTTTCAGCCAATCTGTTTCAGCCAATCTGTTTCTCACCCTCTGTTTCAGACCCTCTGTTTCAGCCCCTCTGTTTCTTGCCCTCTGTTTCAGCCCCTCCATTACTCGCCCCCTGTTTCAGCCCCTCTTTTTCAGCCCATCTGTTTCAGCCCCTCTGTTTCAGCCCCGCTGTTTCTCGCCCTCTGTTCCAGCCCCTCTGTTTCAGCCCCTCTGTTTCAGTCCCTCTGTTTCTCGCCCTCTGTTTCAGCCCCTCCATTTCTCGCCCCCTGTTTCAGCCCCTCTGTTTCTCACCCTCTGTTTCAGCCCCTCTGTTTCAGCCCCTCTGTTTCTCGCCCTATGTTTCAGCCCCTCTGTTTCAGCCCCACTGATTCTCACCCACTGTTTCAGCCCCTCTGTTGCTCGCCCTCTGTTTCAGCCCCTCTTTTTCAGTCCCTCTGGTTCTCGCCCTTTGTTTCTGCCCCTCTGTTTCAGCCCCTCTGTTTCTCACCCTCTGTGTCTTGCCATCTGTTTCAGCCAATCTGTTTCAGCACCTCTGTTTCTCGACCTCTGTTTCAGACCCTCTGTTTCAGCCCCTCTGTTTCTCACCTCTGTTTCATTCCCACTGTTTCAGCCCCTCTGTTTCTCGCCCTCTGATTCAGCCCCTCTGTTTCAGCCCAACTGATTCTTACCCACTGTTTCAGCCCCTCTGTTGCAGTCCCTCTGGTTCTCGCCCTTTGTTTCTGCCCCTCTGTTTCAGCCCCTCTGTTTCTCACCCTCTGTTTCTTGCCATCTGTTTCAGCCAATCTGTTTCTCACCCTCTGTTTCAGACCCTCTGTTTCAGCCCCTCCATAACTCGCCCCCTGTTTCAGCCCCTCTGTTTCAGCCCATCTGTTTCTCGCCCTCTGTTTTAGCCCCTCTGTTTCTCGCCCTCTGTTTCAGCCCCACTGTTTCAGCCCCGCTGTTTCTCGCCCTCTGTTCCAGCCCCTCTGTTTTAGCCCCTCTGTTTCTCGCCCTCTGTTTCAGCCCCACTGTTTCAGCCCCGCTGTTTCTCGCCCTCTGTTCCAGCCCCTCTGTTTCAGCCCCTCTGTTTCTCGCCCTCTGTTTCAGCCGCTCCATTTCTCGCCCCCTGTTGCAGCCCCTCTGTTTCTCAACCTCTGTTTCAGCCCCTCTGTTTCAGCCCCTCTGTTTCTCGCCCTCTGTTTCAGCCCCACTGTTTCAGCCCCTCTGTTGCTCGCCCTCTGTTTCAGCCCCTCTTTTTCAGTCCCTCTGGTTCTCGCCCTTTGTTTCTGCCCCTCTGTTTCAGCCCCTCTGTTTCTCACCCTCTGTTTCTTGCCATCTGTTTCAGCACCTCTGTTTCTCGACCTCTGTTTCAGACCCTCTGTTTCAGCCCCTCTGTTTCTTGCCCTCTGTTTCAGCCCCTCCATTACTCGACCTCTGTTTCAGACCCTCTGTTTCAGCCCATCTGTTTCTCGCCCTCTGTTTTAGCCCCTCTGTTTCTCGCCCTCTGTTTTAGCCCCTCCGTTTCTCGCCCTCTGTTTCAGCCCCTCTGTTTCAGCCCCTCTGTTTCCCGCCCTCTGTTTCAGCACCTCCATTTCTCGCCCCCTGTTGCAGCCCCTCTGTTTCTCACCCTCTGTTTCAGCCCCTCTGTTTCAGCACCTCTGTTTCTCGCCCTCTGTTTCAGCCCCTCTGTTTCTCGCCCTCTGTTTCAGCCCCTCTGTTTCAGCCCCTCTATTTCTCGCCCTCTGTTTCAGCCCCTCTGTTTCAGCCCCGCTGTGTCTCGCCCTCTGTTTCAGCTCCTCTGTTTCAGCCCCTCTGTTTCTCGCCCTCTGTTTCAGCCCCTCTGTTTCTCACCCCCTGTTTCAGCCCCTCTGTTTCTCGCCCTCTGTTTCAGCCCCTCCATTTCTCGCCCCCGGTTTCAGCCCCTCTGTTTCTCGCCCTCTGAGTCAGCCCATCTGTTTCAGCCCCTCTGTTTCTCACCCACTCTTTCAGCCACTCTGTTGCTCGCCCTCTGTTTCAGCCAATCTGTTTCAGCACCTCTGTTTCTTGCCCTCTGTTTCAGCCGCTCTGTTTCAGCGTCTCTGTTTCTCGCCCTCTGTTTCTGCCCCTCTGTTTCAGACCCTCTGTTTCAGACCCTCTGTTTCTCGCGTTCTGTTTCAGCCCCTCTGTTTCTCGCCCTCTGTTTCAGCCCCTCTATTTCTCGCCCTCTGTTTCAGCCCCTCTGTTTCAGCCCCGCTGTGTCTCGCCCTCTGTTTCAGCTCCTCTGTTTCAGCCCCTCTGTTTCTCACCCACTCTTTCAGCCACTCTGTTGCTCGCCCTCTGTTTCAGCCAATCTGTTTCAGCCCCTCTGTTTCTCGCCCTCTGTTTCAGACCCTCCATTTCTCGCCCCCTGTTTCAGCCCCTCTGTTTCTCGCCCTCTGAGTCAGCCCCTTTGTTTCAGCCCCTCTGTTTCTCACCCACTCTTTCAGCCACTCTGTTGCTCGCCCTCTGTTTCAGCCAAACTGTTTCAGCCCCTCTGTTTCTCGCCCACTGTTTCAGCCCCTCTGTTTCTCGCCCTCTGTTTCAGCCCCTCTGTTTCAGCACCTCTGTTTCTTGCCCTCTGTTTCAGCCGCTCTGTTTCAGCATCTCTGTTTCTCGCCCTCTGTTTCTGCCCCTCTGTTTCAGACCCTCTGTTTCAGACCCTCTGTTTCTCGCGTTCTGTTTCAGCCCCTCTGTTTCTCGCCCTCTGTTTCAGCCCCTCTATTTCTGGCCCTCTGTTTCAGCCCCTCTGTTTCAGCCCCGCTGTGTCTCGCCCTCTGTTTCAGCCAAACTGTTTCAGCCCCTCTGTTTCTCGCCCCCTGTTTCAGCCCCTCTGTTTCTCGCCCTCTGTTTCAGCCCCTCTGTTTCAGCACCTCTGTTTCTTGCCCTCTGTTTCAGCCGCTCTGTTTCAGCGTCTCTGTTTCTTGCCCTCTGTTTCTGCCCCTCTGTTTCAGACCCTCTGTTTCTTGCGTTCTGTTTCAGCCCCTCTGTTTCTCGCCCTCTGTTTCAGCCCCTCTATTTCTCGCCCTCTGTTTCAGACCCTCTGTTTCAGCCCCTCTGTTTCTTGCCCTCTGTTTCAGCCCCTCCATTACTCGCCCCCTGTTTCAGCCCCTCTGTTTCAGCCCATCTGTTTCTCACCCACTGTTTCAGCCCCTCTGTTTCTCGTCCTCTGTTTCAGCCCCTCTTTTTCAGTCCCTCTGGTTCTCGTCCTTTGTTTCTGCCCCTCTGTTTCAGCCCCTCTGTTTCTCACCCTCTGTCTCTTGCCATCTGTTTCAGCCAATCTGTTTCAGCACCTCTGTTTCTCGACCTCTGTTTCAGACCCTCTGTTTCAGCCCCTCTGTTTCTCACCTCTGTTTCATTCCCACTGTTTCAGCCCCTCTGTTTCTCGCCCTCTGATTCAGCCCCTCTGTTTCAGCCCAACTGATTCTTACCCACTGTTTCAGCCCCTCTGTTGCAGTCCCTCTGGTTCTCGCCCTTTGTTTCTGCCCCTCTGTTTCAGCCCCTCTGTTTCTCACCCTCTGTTTCTTGCCATCTGTTTCAGCCAATCTGTTTCTCACCCTCTGTTTCAGACCCTCTGTTTCAGCCCCTCTGTTTCTTGCCCTCTGTTTCAGCCCCTCCATTACTCGCCCCCTGTTTCAGCCCCTCTGTTTCAGCCCATCTGTTTCTGGCCCTCTGTTTTAGCCCCTCTGTTTCTCGCCCTCTGTTTCAGCCCCTCTGTTTCAGACCCGCTGTGTCTCGCCCTCTGTTTCAGCTCCTCTGTTTCAGCCCCTCTGTTTCTCGCCCTCTGTTTCAGCCCCTCTGTTTCTCACCCCCTGTTTCAGCCCCTCTGTTTCTCGCCCTCTGTTTCAGCCCCTCCATTTCTCGCCCCCGGTTTCAGCCCCTCTGTTTCTCGCCCTCTGAGTCAGCCCATCTGTTTCAGCCCCTCTGTTTCTCACCCACTCTTTCAGCCACTCTGTTGCTCGCCCTCTGTTTCAGCCAATCTGTTTCAGCCCCTCTGTTTCTCGCCCTCTGTTTCAGACCCTCCATTTCTCGCCCCCTGTTTCAGCCCCTCTGTTTCTCGCCCTCTGAGTCAGCCCCTCTGTTTCAGCCCCTCTGTTTCTCACCCACTCTTTCAGCCACTCTGTTGCTCGCCCTCTGTTTCAGCCAAACTGTTTCAGCCCCTCTGTTTCTCGCCCTCTGTTTCAGCCCCTCTGTTTCAGCACTTCTGTTTCTTGCCCTCTGTTTCAGCCGCTCTGTTTCAGCGTCTCTGTTTCTCGCCCTCTGTTTCTGCCCCTCTGTTTCAGACCCTCTGTTTCAGACCCTCTGTTTCTCGCGTTCTGTTTCAGCCCCTCTGTTTCTCGCCCTCTGTTTCAGCCCCTCTATTTCTCGCCCTCTGTTTCAGCCCCTCTGTTTCAGCCCCGCTGTGTCTCGCCCTCTGTTTCAGCCAAACTGTTTCAGCCCCTCTGTTTCTCGCCCCCTGTTTCAGCCCCTCTGTTTCTCGCCCTCTGTTTCAGCCCCTCTGTTTCAGCACCTCTGTTTCTTGCCCTCTGTTTCAGCCGCTCTGTTTCAGCGTCTCTGTTTCTCGCCCTCTGTTTCTGCCCCTCTGTTTCAGACCCTCTGTTTCAGACCCTCTGTTTCTTGCGTTCTGTTTCAGCCCCTCTGTTTCTCGCCCTCTGTTTCAGCCCCTCTATTTCTCGCCCTCTGTTTCAGACCCTCTGTTTCAGCCCCTCTGTTTCTTGCCCTCTGTTTCAGCCCCTCCATTACTCGCCCCCTGTTTCAGCCCCTCTGTTTCAGCCCATCTGTTTCTCACCCACTGTTTCAGCCCCTCTGTTTCTCGCCCTCTGTTTCAGCCCCTCTTTTTCAGTCCCTCTGGTTCTCGCCCTTTGTTTCTGCCCCTCTGTTTCAGCCCCTCTGTTTCTCACCCTCTGTCTCTTGCCATCTGTTTCAGCCAATCTGTTTCAGCACCTCTGTTTCTCGACCTCTATTTTAGACCCTCTGTTTCAGACCCCCTGTTTCAGCCCCTCTGTTTCTCGCCCTCTGAGTCAGCCCCTCTGTTTCAGCCCCTCTGTTTCTCACCCACTCTTTCAGCCACTCTGTTGCTCGCCCTCTGTTTCAGCCAAACTGTTTCAGCCCCTCTGTTTCTCGCCCTCTGTTTCAGCCCCTCTGTTTCAGCACTTCTGTTTCTTGCCCTCTGTTTCAGCCGCTCTGTTTCAGCGTCTCTGTTTCTCGCCCTCTGTTTCTGCCCCTCTGTTTCAGACCCTCTGTTTCAGACCCTCTGTTTCTCGCGTTCTGTTTCAGCCCCTCTGTTTCTCGCCCTCTGTTTCAGCCCCTCTATTTCTCGCCCTCTGTTTCAGCCCCTCTGTTTCAGCCCCGCTGTGTCTCGCCCTCTGTTTCAGCCAAACTGTTTCAGCCCCTCTGTTTCTCGCCCCCTGTTTCAGCCCCTCTGTTTCTCGCCCTCTGTTTCAGCCCCTCTGTTTCAGCACCTCTGTTTCTTGCCCTCTGTTTCAGCCGCTCTGTTTCAGCGTCTCTGTTTCTCGCCCTCTGTTTCTGCCCCTCTGTTTCAGACCCTCTGTTTCAGACCCTCTGTTTCTTGCGTTCTGTTTCAGCCCCTCTGTTTCTCGCCCTCTGTTTCAGCCCCTCTATTTCTCGCCCTCTGTTTCAGACCCTCTGTTTCAGCCCCTCTGTTTCTTGCCCTCTGTTTCAGCCCCTCCATTACTCGCCCCCTGTTTCAGCCCCTCTGTTTCAGCCCATCTGTTTCTCACCCACTGTTTCAGCCCCTCTGTTTCTCGCCCTCTGTTTCAGCCCCTCTTTTTCAGTCCCTCTGGTTCTCGCCCTTTGTTTCTGCCCCTCTGTTTCAGCCCCTCTGTTTCTCACCCTCTGTCTCTTGCCATCTGTTTCAGCCAATCTGTTTCAGCACCTCTGTTTCTCGACCTCTATTTCAGACCCTCTGTTTCAGACCCTCTGTTTCAGACCCTCTGTTTCTCGCGTTCTGTTTCAGCCCCTCTGTTTCTCGCCCTCTGTTTCAGCCCCTCTGTTTCTCGCCCTCTGTTTCAGCCCCTCTGTTTCAGCCCCGCTGTGTCTCGCCCTCTGTTTCAGCTCCTCTGTTTCAGCCCCTCTGTTTCTCACCCACTCTTTCAGCCACTCTGTTGCTCGCCCTCTGTTTCAGCCAATCTGTTTCAGCCCCTCTGTTTCTCGCCCTCTGTTTCAGACCCTCCATTTCTCGCCCCCTGTTTCAGCCCCTCTGTTTCTCGCCCTCTGAGTCAGCCCCTTTGTTTCAGCCCCTCTGTTTCTCACCCACTCTTTCAGCCACTCTGTTGCTCGCCCTCTGTTTCAGCCAAACTGTTTCAGCCCCTCTGTTTCTCGCCCACTGTTTCAGCCCCTCTGTTTCTCGCCCTCTGTTTCAGCCCTTCTGTTTCAGCACCTCTGTTTCTTGCCCTCTGTTTCAGCCGCTCTGTTTCAGCGTCTCTGTTTCTCGCCCTCTGTTTCTGCCCCTCTGTTTCAGACCCTCTGTTTCAGACCCTCTGTTTCTCGCGTTCTGTTTCAGCCCCTCTGTTTCTCGCCCTCTGTTTCAGCCCCTCTATTTCTGGCTCTCTGTTTCAGCCCCTCTGTTTCAGCCCCGCTGTGTCTCGCCCTCTGTTTCAGCCAAACTGTTTCAGCCCCTCTGTTTCTCGCCCCCTGTTTCAGCCCCTCTGTTTCTCGCCCTCTGTTTCAGCCCCTCTGTTTCAGCCCAACTGATTCTTACCCACTGTTTCAGCCCCTCTGTTGCAGTCCCTCTGGTTCTCGCCCTTTGTTTCTGCCCCTCTGTTTCAGACCCTCTGTTTCAGACCCTCTGTTTCTTGCGTTCTGTTTCAGCCCCTCTGTTTCTCGCCCTCTGTTTCAGCCCCTCTATTTCTCGCCCTCTGTTTCAGACCCTCTGTTTCAGCCCCTCTGTTTCTTGCCCTCTGTTTCAGCCCCTCCATTACTCGCCCCCTGTTTCAGCCCCTCTGTTTCAGCCCATCTGTTTCTCACCCACTGTTTCAGCCCCTCTGTTTCTCGCCCTCTGTTTCAGCCCCTCTTTTTCAGTCCCTCTGGTTCTCGCCCTTTGTTTCTGCCCCTCTGTTTCAGCCCCTCTGTTTCTCACCCTCTGTCTCTTGCCATCTGTTTCAGCCAATCTGTTTCAGCACCTCTGTTTCTCGACCTCTGTTTCAGACCCTCTGTTTCAGCCCCTCTGTTTCTCACCTCTGTTTCATTCCCACTGTTTCAGCCCCTCTGTTTCTCGCCCTCTGATTCAGCCCCTCTGTTTCAGCCCAACTGATTCTTACCCACTGTTTCAGCCCCTCTGTTGCAGTCCCTCTGGTTCTCGCCCTTTGTTTCTGCCCCTCTGTTTCAGCCCCTCTGTTTCTCACCCTCTGTTTCTTGCCATCTGTTTCAGCCAATCTGTTTCTCACCCTCTGTTTCAGACCCTCTGTTTCAGCCCCTCTGTTTCTTGCCCTCTGTTTCAGCCCCTCCATTACACGCCCCCTGTTTCAGCCCCTCTGTTTCAGCCCATCTGTTTCTGGCCCTCTGTTTTAGCCCCTCTGTTTCTCGCCCTCTGTTTCAGCCCCTCTGTTTCAGCCCCGCTGTGTCTCGCCCTCTGTTCCAGCCCCTCTGTTTCAGCCCCTCTGTTTCAGTCCCTCTGTTTCTTGCCCTCTGTTTCAGCCCCTCCATTTCTCGCCCCCTGTTGCAGCCCCTCTGTTTCTCACCCTCTGTTTCAGCCCCTCTGTTTCAGCCCCTCTGTTTCTCGCCCTCTGTTTCAGCCCCTCTGTTTCAGCCCCACTGATTCTCACCCACTGTTTCAGCCCCTCTGTTGCTCGCTCTCTGTTTCAGCCCCTCTTTTTCAGTCCCTCTGGTTCTCGCCCTTTGTTTCTGCCCCTCTGTTTCAGCCCCTCTGTTTCTCACCCTCTGTTTCTTGCCATCTGTTTCAGCCAATCTGTTTCAGCACCTCTGTTTCTCGACCTCTGTTTCAGACCCTCTGTTTCAGCCCCTCTGTTTCTCACCTCTGTTTCATTCCCACTGTTTCAGCCCCTCTGTTTCTCGCCCTCTGATTCAGCCCCTCTGTTTCAGCCCAACTGATTCTTACCCACTGTTTCAGCCCCTCTGTTGCAGTCCCTCTGGTTCTCGCCCTTTGTTTCTGCCCCTCTGTTTCAGCCCCTCTGTTTCTCACCCTCTGTTTCTTGCCATCTGTTTCAGCCAATCTGTTTCAGCCAATCTGTTTCTCACCCTCTGTTTCAGACCCTCTGTTTCAGCCCCTCTGTTTCTTGCCCTCTGTTTCAGCCCCTCCATTACTCGCCCCCTGTTTCAGCCCCTCTGTTTCAGCCCATCTGTTTCTGGCCCTCTGTTTTAGCCCCTCTGTTTCTCGCCCTCTGTTTCAGCCCCTCTGTTTCAGCCCCGCTGTTTCTCGCCCTCTGTTCCAGCCCCTCTGTTTCAGCCCCTCTGTTTCTCGCCCTCTGTTTCAGCCCCTCCATTTCTCGCCCCCTGTTGCAGCCCCTCTGTTTCTCACCCTCTGTTTCAGCCCCTCTGTTTCAGCCCCTCTGTTTCTCGCCCTCTGTTTCAGCCCCACTGTTTCAGCCCCTCTGTTGCTCGCCCTCTGTTTCAGCCCCTCTTTTTCAAGTCCCTCTGGTTCTCGCCCTTTGTTTCTGCCCCTCTGTTTCAGCCCCTCTGTTTCTCACCCTCTGTTTCTTGCCATCTGTTTCAGCCAATCTGTTTCAGCACCTCTGTTTCTCGACCTCTGTTTCAGACCCTCTGTTTCAGCCCCTCTGTTTCTTGCCCTCTGTTTCAGCCCCTCCATTACTCGACCTCAGTTTCAGCCCCTCTGTTTCAGCCCATCTGTTTCTCGCCCTCTGTTTTAGCCCCTCTGTTTCTCGCCCTCTGTTTTAGCCCCTCTGTTTCTCGCCCTCTGTTTCAGCCCCTCTGTTTGAGCCCCTCTGTTTCTCGCCCTCTGTTTTAGCCCCGCTGTTTCTCGCCCTCTGTTTCAGCCCCTCTGTTTGAGCCCCTCTGTTTCTCGCCCTCTGTTTCAGCGCCTCCATGTCTCGCCCCCTGTTGCAGCCCCTCTGTTTCTCACCCTCTGTTTCAGCCCCTCTGTTTCAGCCCCTCTGTTTCTCGCCCTCTGTTTCAGCCCCTCTGTTTCAGCCCCTCTGTTTCTCGCCCTCTGTTTCAGCCCCTCTGTTTCAGCCCCTCTATTTCTCGCCCTCTGTTTCAGCCCCTCTGTTTCAGCCCCGCTGTGTCTCGCCCTCTGTTTCAGCTCCTCTGTTTCAGCCCCTCTGTTTCTCGCCCTCTGTTTCAGCCCCTCTGTTTCTCAACCCCTGTTTCAGCCCCTCTGTTTCTCGCCCCCTGTTTCAGCCCCTCCATTTCTCGCCCCCGGTTTCAGCCCCTCTGTTTCTCGCCCTCTGAGTCAGCCCATCTGTTTCAGCCCCTCTGTTTCTCACCCACTCTTTCAGCCACTCTGTTGCTCGCCCTCTGTTTCAGCCAATCTGTTTCAGCCCCTCTGTTTCTCGCCCTCTGTTTCAGACCCTCCATTTCTCGCCCCCTGTTTCAGCCCCTCTGTTTCTCGCCCTCTGAGTCAGCCCCTCTGTTTCAGCCCCTCTGTTTCTCACCCACTCTTTCAGCCACTCTGTTGCTCGCCCTCTGTTTCAGCCAAACTGTTTCAGCCCCTCTGTTTCTCGCCCCATGTTTCAGCCCCTCTGTTTCTCGCCCTCTGATTCTGCCCCTCTGTTTCAGCACCTCTGTTTCAGACCCTCTGTTTCTCGCGTTCTGTTTCAGCCCCTCTGTTTCTCGCCCTCTGTTCCAGCCCCTCTGTTTCAGCCCCTCTGTTTCTCGCCCTCTGTTTCAGCCCCTCCATTTCTCGCCCCCTGTTGCAGCCCCTCTGTTTCTCACCCTCTGTTTCAGCCCCTCTGTTTCAGCCCCTCTGTTTCTCGCCCTCTGTTTCAGCCCCACTGTTTCAGCCCCTCTGTTGCTCGCCCTCTGTTTCAGCCCCTCTTTTTCAAGTCCCTCTGGTTCTCGCCCTTTGTTTCTGCCCCTCTGTTTCAGCCCCTCTGTTTCTCACCCTCTGTTTCTTGCCATCTGTTTCAGCCAATCTGTTTCAGCACCTCTGTTTCTCGACCTCTGTTTCAGACCCTCTGTTTCAGCCCCTCTGTTTCTTGCCCTCTGTTTCAGCCCCTCCATTACTCGACCTCAGTTTCAGCCCCTCTGTTTCAGCCCATCTGTTTCTCGCCCTCTGTTTTAGCCCCTCTGTTTCTCGCCCTCTGTTTTAGCCCCTCTGTTTCTCGCCCTCTGTTTCAGCCCCTCTGTTTGAGCCCCTCTGTTTCTCGCCCTCTGTTTTAGCCCCGCTGTTTCTCGCCCTCTGTTTCAGCCCCTCTGTTTGAGCCCCTCTGTTTCTCGCCCTCTGTTTCAGCGCCTCCATGTCTCGCCCCCTGTTGCAGCCCCTCTGTTTCTCACCCTCTGTTTCAGCCCCTCTGTTTCAGCCCCTCTGTTTCTCGCCCTCTGTTTCAGCCCCTCTGTTTCAGCCCCTCTGTTTCTCGCCCTCTGTTTCAGCCCCTCTGTTTCTCAACCCCTGTTTCAGCCCCTCTGTTTCTCGCCCCCTGTTTCAGCCCCTCCATTTCTCGCCCCCGGTTTCAGCCCCTCTGTTTCTCGCCCTCTGAGTCAGCCCATCTGTTTCAGCCCCTCTGTTTCTCACCCACTCTTTCAGCCACTCTGTTGCTCGCCCTCTGTTTCAGCCAATCTGTTTCAGCCCCTCTGTTTCTCGCCCTCTGTTTCAGACCCTCCATTTCTCGCCCCCTGTTTCAGCCCCTCTGTTTCTCGCCCTCTGAGTCAGCCCCTCTGTTTCAGCCCCTCTGTTTCTCACCCACTCTTTCAGCCACTCTGTTGCTCGCCCTCTGTTTCAGCCAAACTGTTTCAGCCCCTCTGTTTCTCGCCCCATGTTTCAGCCCCTCTGTTTCTCGCCCTCTGTTTCTGCCCCTCTGTTTCAGCACCTCTGTTTCAGACCCTCTGTTTCTCGCGTTCTGTTTCAGCCCCTCTGTTTCAGACCCTCTGTTTCAGCCCCTCTATTTCTCGCCCTCTGTTTCAGCCCCTCTGTTTCAGCCCCGCTGTGTCTCGCCCTCTGTTTCAGCTCCTCTGTTTCAGCCCCTCTGTTTCTCGCCCTCTGTTTCAGCCCCTCTGTTTCTCGCCCCCTGTTTCAGCCCGTCTGTTTCTCGCCCTCTGTTTCAGCCCCTCCATTTCTCGCCCCCTGTGTCAGCCCCTCTGTTTCAACCCCTCTGTTTCTCGCCCTCTGTTTCAGCCCCTCCATTTCTCGCCCCCTGTTTCAGCCCTCTGTTTCTCGCCCTCTGAGTCAGCCCCTCTGTTTCAGCCCCTCTGTTTCTCATCCACTTTTCCAGCCCCTCTGTGGCTCGCCCTCTGTTTCAGCCAATCTGTTTCAGCCCCCTGTTTCTCGCCCTCTGTTTCAGCCCCTCTGTTTCAGACCCTCTGTTTCAGCCCCTCTGTTTCAGTCACTCTGTTTCAGACCCGCTGTTTCAGACCCTCTGCTTCTCGCCCTCTGTTTCAGCTCTTCGGATTCTCGCCCTCTGTCTCTCGCCCTATGTTTCAGCCCCTCTGTTTCGGCCCCTCTGTTTCAGCCCCTCTGATTCAGCCCCTCTGTTTCATCCCCTCTGTTTCTCGCTCTCTGTTTCTCGCCCTCTGTTTCTCACAAAATTTTTCAGCCAAACTGTTGCAGCCCCACTGTTTCAGCCCATCTGTTTCTCGCTCTCTGTTTCAGACCATTTTTTTAGCCCCTCTGTTTCTCACACTCTGTTTCAGCCCCTCTGTTTCAGCCCCTCTGTTTCAGTCACACTGTTTCAGACCCTCTGTTTCTCGCCCTCTCTTTCTGCCCCTCTGTTTCTCGCACTCTGTTTCTCGCCCTCTGTTTCAGCCCCTCTGTTTCAGCACCTCTGTTTCAGCACCTCTGTTTCTCGCACTCTGTTTCTCACCCTCTGTTTCAGCTCTTCTGTTTCTCACCCTCTGTTTCTCGCCCTATGTTTCAGCCCCTCTGATTCAGCCCCTGTGTTACAGCCCCTCTGTTTCTCGCCCTCTGATTCAGCCCCTCTGTTTCAGCCCCTCTGTTTCTCACATTCTGTTTCAGCCCCTCTGTTGCTCGCCCTCTGTTTCAGCCCCTCTGTTTCTCGCACTCTGTTTCTCACCCTCTGTTTCAGCCCCTCTATTTCTCACCCTCTGTTTCAGCCCCTCTGTTTCTCGCCCTCTGTTTCAGCCCCTCCGTTTCTTGCCCCTCTGTTTCAGCCACTCTGTTTCTCACCCTCTGTTTCAGCCCCTCTGTTTCTCGCCCTCTGTTTCAGCCTCTCTGTTTCTCGCCCTCTGTTTTTGGCCCTCTGTTTCAGCCCCTCTATTTCTCGCTCTCTGTTTCAGCCCCTCTGTTTCCGCCCCTCTGTTTCAGCCCCCTGTTTCTCGCTCTCTGTTTCAGTCCCTCTGTTTCAGCCCCTCTGTATCTCGCCCTCTGTTTCAGCCCCTCTGTTTCTTGCCCTCTGTTTCAGCCACTCTGTTTCTCGCCCTCTGTTTCAGCCTCTCTGTTTCTCGCCCTCTGTTTCTGCCCCTCTGTTTCAGCACCTCTGTTTCAGACCCTCTGTTTCTCGCGTTCTGTTTCAGCCCCTCTGTTTCAGACCCTCTGTTTCAGCCCCTCTATTTCTCGCCCTCTGTTTCAGCCCCTCTGTTTCAGCCCCGCTGTGTCTCGCCCTCTGTTTCAGCTCCTCTGTTTCAGCCCCTCTGTTTCTCGCCCTCTGTTTCAGCCCCTCTGTTTCTCGCCCCCTGTTTCAGCCCGTCTGTTTCTCGCCCTCTGTTTCAGCCCCTCCATTTCTCGCCCCCTGTGTCAGCCCCTCTGTTTCAACCCCTCTGTTTCTCGCCCTCTGTTTCAGCCCCTCCATTTCTCGCCCCCTGTTTCAGCCCTCTGTTTCTCGCCCTCTGAGTCAGCCCCTCTGTTTCAGCCCCTCTGTTTCTCATCCACTTTTCCAGCCCCTCTGTGGCTCGCCCTCTGTTTCAGCCAATCTGTTTCAGCCCCCTGTTTCTCGCCCTCTGTTTCAGCCCCTCTGTTTCAGACCCTCTGTTTCAGCCCCTCTGTTTCAGTCACTCTGTTTCAGACCCGCTGTTTCAGACCCTCTGCTTCTCGCCCTCTGTTTCAGCTCTTCGGATTCTCGCCCTCTGTCTCTCGCCCTATGTTTCAGCCCCTCTGTTTCGGCCCCTCTGTTTCAGCCCCTCTGATTCAGCCCCTCTGTTTCATCCCCTCTGTTTCTCGCTCTCTGTTTCTCGCCCTCTGTTTCTCACAAAATTTTTCAGCCAAACTGTTGCAGCCCCACTGTTTCAGCCCATCTGTTTCTCGCTCTCTGTTTCAGACCATTTTTTTAGCCCCTCTGTTTCTCACACTCTGTTTCAGCCCCTCTGTTTCAGCCCCTCTGTTTCAGTCACACTGTTTCAGACCCTCTGTTTCTCGCCCTCTCTTTCTGCCCCTCTGTTTCTCGCACTCTGTTTCTCGCCCTCTGTTTCAGCCCCTCTGTTTCAGCACCTCTGTTTCAGCACCTCTGTTTCTCGCACTCTGTTTCTCACCCTCTGTTTCAGCTCTTCTGTTTCTCACCCTCTGTTTCTCGCCCTATGTTTCAGCCCCTCTGATTCAGCCCCTGTGTTACAGCCCCTCTGTTTCTCGCCCTCTGATTCAGCCCCTCTGTTTCAGCCCCTCTGTTTCTCACATTCTGTTTCAGCCCCTCTGTTGCTCGCCCTCTGTTTCAGCCCCTCTGTTTCTCGCACTCTGTTTCTCACCCTCTGTTTCAGCCCCTCTATTTCTCACCCTCTGTTTCAGCCCCTCTGTTTCTCGCCCTCTGTTTCAGCCCCTCCGTTTCTTGCCCCTCTGTTTCAGCCACTCTGTTTCTCACCCTCTGTTTCAGCCCCTCTGTTTCTCGCCCTCTGTTTCAGCCCCTCTGTTTCTCACCTCTGTTTCATTCCCTCTGTTTCTCACCTCTGTTTCATTCCCTCTGTTTCAGCCCCTCTGTTTCTCGCCCTCTGATTCAGCCCCTCTGTTTCAGCCCAACTGATTCTTACCCAGAGTTTCAGCCCCTCTGTTGCAGCCCCTCTGTTTCTCACCCTCTGTTTCAGCCCCTCTGTTTCAGCCCCTCTGTTTCTCGCCCTCTGTTTCAGCTCCTCTGTTTCAGCCCCACTGTTTCAGCCCCTCTGTTGCTCGCCCTCTGTTTCAGCCCCTCTTTTTCAGTCCCTCTGGTTCACGCCCTTTGTTTCTGCCCCTCTGTTTCAGCCCCTCTGTTTCTCACCCTCTGTTTCTTGCCATCTGTTTCAGCCAATCTGTTTCAGCACCTCTGTTTCTCGACCTCTGTTTCAGACCCTCTGTTTCAGCCCCTCTGTTTCTCACCTCTGTTTCATTCCCACTGTTTCAGCCCCTCTGTTTCTCGCCCTCTGATTCAGCCCCTCTGTTTCAGCCCAACTGATTCTTACCCACTGTTTCAGCCCCTCTGTTGCAGTCCCTCTGGTTCTCGCCCTTTGTTTCTGCCCCTCTGTTTCAGCCCCTCTGTTTCTCACCCTCTGTTTCTTGCCATCTGTTTCAGCCAATCTGTTTCAGCCAATCTGTTTCTCACCCTCTGTTTCAGACCCTCTGTTTCAGCCCCTCTGTTTCTTGCCCTCTGTTTCAGCCCCTCCATTACTCGCCCCCTGTTTCAGCCCCTCTGTTTCAGCCCATCTGTTTCTGGCCCTCTGTTTTAGCCCCTCTGTTTCTCGCCCGCTGTTTCAGCCCCTCTGTTTCAGCCCCGCTGTTTCTCGCCCTCTGTTCCAGCCCCTCTGTTTCAGCCCCTCTGTTTCTCGCCCTCTGTTTCAGCCCCTCCATTTCTCGCCCCCTGTTGCAGCCCCTCTGTTTCTCACCCTCTGTTTCAGCCCCTCTGTTTCAGCCCCTCTGTTTCTCGCCCTCTGTTTCAGCCCCACTGTTTCAGCCCCTCTGTTGCTCGCCCTCTGTTTCAGCCCCTCTTTTTCAAGTCCCTCTGGTTCTCGCCCTTTGTTTCTGCCCCTCTGTTTCAGCCCCTCTGTTTCTCACCCTCTGTTTCTTGCCATCTGTTTCAGCCAATCTGTTTCAGCACCTCTGTTTCTCGACCTCTGTTTCAGACCCTCTGTTTCAGCCCCTCTGTTTCTTGCCCTCTGTTTCAGCCCCTCCATTACTCGACCTCAGTTTCAGCCCCTCTGTTTCAGCCCATCTGTTTCTCGCCCTCTGTTTTAGCCCCTCTGTTTCTCGCCCTCTGTTTTAGCCCCTCTGTTTCTCGCCCTCTGTTTCAGCCCCTCTGTTTTAGCCCCGCTGTTTCTCGCCCTCTGTTTCAGCCCCTCTGTTTCAGCCCCTCTGTTTCTCGCCCTCTGTTTCAGCGCCTCCATTTCTCGCCCCCTGTTGCAGCCCCTCTGTTTCTCACCCCCTGTTTCAGCCCCTCTGTTTCAGCCCCTCTGTTTCTCGCCCTCTGTTTCAGCCCCTCTGTTTCAGCCCCTCTATTTCTCGCCCTCTGTTTCAGCCCCTCTGTTTCAGCCCCGCTGTGTCTCGCCCTCTGTTTCAGCTCCTCTGTTTCAGCCCCTCTGTTTCTCGCCCTCTGTTTCAGCCCCTCTGTTTCTCAACCCCTGTTTCAGCCCCTCTGTTTCTCGCCCCCTGTTTCAGCCCCTCCATTTCTCGCCCCCGGTTTCAGCCCCTCTGTTTCTCGCCCTCTGAGTCAGCCCCTCTGTTTCAGCCCCTCTGTTTCTCACCCACTCTTTCAGCCACTCTGTTGCTCGCCCTCTGTTTCAGCCAAACTGTTTCAGCCCCTCTGTTTCTCGCCCCATGTTTCAGCCCCTCTGTTTCTCGCCCTCTGTTTCTGCCCCTCTGTTTCAGACCCTCTGTTTCAGACCCTCTGTTTCTCGCGTTCTGTTTCAGCCCCTCTGTTTCTCGCCCTCTGTTTCAGCCCCTCTATTTCTCGCCCTCTGTTTCAGCCCCTCTGTTTCAGCCCCGCTGTGTCTCGCCCTCTGTTTCAGCTCCTCTGTTTCAGCCCCTCTGTTTCTCGCCCTCTGTTTTAGCCCCTCCATTTCTCGCCCCCTGTTTCAGCCCCTCTGTTTCAACCCCTCTGTTTCTCGCCCCCTGTTTCAGCCCCTCCATTTCTCGCCCCCTGTTTCAGCCCTCTGTTTCTCGCCCTCTGAGTCAGCCCCTCTGTTTCAGCCCCTATGTTTCTCATCCACTTTTTCAGCCCCTCTGTGGCTCGCCCTCTGTTTCAGCCAATCTGTTTCAGCCCCCTGTTTCTCGCCCTCTGTTTCAGCCCCTCTGTTTCAGACCCTCTGTTTCAGCCCCTCTGTTTCAGTCACTCTGTTTCAGACCCGCTGTTTCAGACCCTCTGCTTCTCGCCCTCTGTTTCAGCTCTTCGGATTCTCGCCCTCTGTCTCTCGCCCTATGTTTCAGCCCCTCTGTTTCGGCCCCTCTGTTTCAGCCCCTCTGATTCAGCCCCTCTGTTTCATCCCCTCTGTTTCTCGCTCTCTGTTTCTCGCCCTCTGTTTCTCACAAAATTTTTCAGCCAAACTGTTGCAGCCCCACTGTTTCAGCCCATCTGTTTCTCGCTCTCAGTTTCAGACCATTTTTTTAGCCCCTCTGTTTCTCACACTCTGTTTCAGCCCCTCTGTTTCAGCCCCTCTGTTTCAGTCACACTGTTTCAGACCCTCTGTTTCTCGCCCTCTCTTTCTGCCCCTCTGTTTCTCGCACTCTGTTTCTCGCCCTCTGTTTCAGCCCCTCTGTTTCAGCACCTCTGTTTCAGCACCCCTGTTTCTCGCACTCTGTTTCTCACCCTCTGTTTCAGCTCTTCTGTTTCTCACCCTCTGTTTCTCGCCCTATGTTTCAGCCCCTCTGATTCAGCCCCTGTGTTACAGCCCCTCTGTTTCTCGCCCTCTGATTCAGCCCCTCTGTTTCAGCCCCTCTGTTTCTGCCCCTCTGTTGCTCGCCCTCTGTTTCAGCCCCTCTGTTTCTCGCACTCTGTTTCTCACCCTCTGTTTCAGCCCCTCTATTTCTCGCCCTCTGTTTCAGCCCCTCTGTTTCTCGCACTCTGTTTCAGCCCCTCCGTTTCTTGCCCCTCTGTTTCAGCCACTCTGTTTCTCATCCTCTGTTTCAGCCCCTCTGTTTCTCGCCCTCTGTTTCAGCCCCTCTGTTTCTCACCTCTGTTTCATTCCCTCTGTTTCTCACCTCTGTTTCATTCCCTCTGTTTCAGCCCCTCTGTTTCTCGCCCTCTGATTCAGCCCCTCTGTTTCAGCCCAACTGATTCTTACCCAGAGTTTCAGCCCCTCTGTTGCAGTCCCTCTGGTTCTCGCCCTTTGTTTCTGCCCCTCTGTTTCAGCCCCTCTGTTTCTCACCCTCTGTTTGTTGCCATCTGTTTCAGCCAATCTGTTTCAGCCAATCTGTTTCTCACCCCATGTTTCAGACCCTCTGTTTCAGCCCCTCTGTTTCTTGCCCTCTGTTTCAGCCCCTCCATTACTCGCCCCCTGTTTCAGCCCCTCTGTTTCAGCCCATCTGTTTCTGGCCCTCTGTTTTAGCCCCTCTGTTTCTCGCCCTCTGTTTCAGCCCCTCTGTTTCAGCCCCGCTGTTTCTCGCCCTCTGTTCCAGCCCCTCTGTTTCAGCCCCTCTGTTTCTCGCCCTCTGTTTCAGCCACTCTGTTGCTCGCCCTCTGTTTTAGCCAATCTGTTTCAGCCCCTCTGTTTCAGCCCCTCTGTTTCAGACCCTCCATTTCTCGCCCCCTGTTTCAGCCCCTCTGTTTCAACCCCTCTGAGTCAGCCCCTCTGTTTCAGCCCCTCTGTTTCTCACCCACTCTTTCAGCCACTCTGTTGCTCGCCCTCTGTTTCAGCCAATCTGTTTCAGCCCCTCTGTTTCTCGCCCCCTGTTTCAGCCCCTCTGTTTCTCGCCCTCTGTTTCAGCCGCTCTGTTTCAGCGCCTCTGTTTCTCGCACTCTGTTTCTCACCCTCTGTTTCAGCCCCTCTATTTCTCGCCCTCTGTTTCAGCCCCTCTGTTTCTCGCACTCTGTTTCAGCCCCTCCGTTTCTTGCCCCTCTGTTTCAGCCACTCTGTTTCTCATCCTCTGTTTCAGCCCCTCTGTTTCTCGCCCTCTGTTTCAGCCCCTCTGTTTCTCACCTCTGTTTCATTCCCTCTGTTTCTCACCTCTGTTTCATTCCCTCTGTTTCAGCCCCTCTGTTTCTCGCCCTCTGATTCAGCCCCTCTGTTTCAGCCCAACTGATTCTTACCCAGAGTTTCAGCCCCTCTGTTGCAGTCCCTCTGGTTCTCGCCCTTTGTTTCTGCCCCTCTGTTTCAGCCCCTCTGTTTCTCACCCTCTGTTTGTTGCCATCTGTTTCAGCCAATCTGTTTCAGCCAATCTGTTTCTCACCCCATGTTTCAGACCCTCTGTTTCAGCCCCTCTGTTTCTTGCCCTCTGTTTCAGCCCCTCCATTACTCGCCCCCTGTTTCAGCCCCTCTGTTTCAGCCCATCTGTTTCTGGCCCTCTGTTTTAGCCCCTCTGTTTCTCGCCCTCTGTTTCAGCCCCTCTGTTTCAGCCCCGCTGTTTCTCGCCCTCTGTTCCAGCCCCTCTGTTTCAGCCCCTCTGTTTCTCGCCCTCTGTTTCAGCCACTCTGTTGCTCGCCCTCTGTTTTAGCCAATCTGTTTCAGCCCCTCTGTTTCAGCCCCTCTGTTTCAGACCCTCCATTTCTCGCCCCCTGTTTCAGCCCCTCTGTTTCAACCCCTCTGAGTCAGCCCCTCTGTTTCAGCCCCTCTGTTTCTCACCCACTCTTTCAGCCACTCTGTTGCTCGCCCTCTGTTTCAGCCAATCTGTTTCAGCCCCTCTGTTTCTCGCCCCCTGTTTCAGCCCCTCTGTTTCTCGCCCTCTGTTTCAGCCGCTCTGTTTCAGCGCCTCTGTTTCTCGCCCTCTGTTTCTGCCCCTCTGTTTCAGACCCTCTGTTTCAGACCCTCTGTTTCTCGCGTTCTGTTTCAGCCCCTCTGTTTCTCGCCCTCTGTTTCAGCCCCTCTGTTTCAGCCCCTCTGTTTCAGCCACTCTGTTTAGCCCCTCTATTTCTCGCCCTCTGTTTCAGCCCCTCTGTTTCAGCCCCGCTGTGTCTCACCCTCTGTTTCAGCTCCTCTGTTTCAGCCCCTCTGTTTCTCGCCCTCTGTTTCAGCCCCTCTGTTTCTCGCCCCCTGTTTCAGCCCCTCTGTTTCAGCCCCGCTGTGTCTCACCCTCTGTTTCAGCTCCTCTGTTTCAGCCCCTCTGTTTCTCGCCCTCTGTTTCAGCCCCTCTGTTTCTCGCCCCCTGTTTCAGCCCCTCTGTTTCTCGCCCTCTGTTTCAGCCCCTCCATTTCTCGCCCCCTGTTTCAGCCCCTCTGTTTCATTCACTCTGTTTCAGACCCGCTGTTTCAGACCCTCTGCTTCTCGCCCTCTGTTTCAGCTCTTCGGATTCTCGCCCTCTGTCTCTCGCCCTATGTTTCAGCCCCTCTGTTTCGGCCCCTCTGTTTCAGCCCCTCTGATTCAGCCCCTCTGTTTCATCCCCTCTGTTTCTCGCTCTCTGTTTCTCGCCCTCTGTTTCTCACAAAATTTTTCAGCCAAACTGTTGCAGCCCCACTGTTTCAGCCCATCTGTTTCTCGCTCTCAGTTTCAGACCATTTTTTTAGCCCCTCTGTTTCTCACACTCTGTTTCAGCCCCTCTGTTTCAGCCCCTCTGTTTCAGTCACACTGTTTCAGACCCTCTGTTTCTCGCCCTCTCTTTCTGCCCCTCTGTTTCTCGCACTCTGTTTCTCGCCCTCTGTTTCAGCCCCTCTGTTTCAGCACCTCTGTTTCAGCACCTCTGTTTCTCGCACTCTGTTTCTCACCCTCTGTTTCAGCTCTTCTGTTTCTCACCCTCTGTTTCTCGCCCTATGTTTCAGCCCCTCTGATTCAGCCCCTGTGTTACAGCCCCTCTGTTTCTCGCCCTCTGATTCAGCCCCTCTGTTTCAGCCCCTCTGTTTCTAACATTCTGTTTCAGCCCCTCTGTTGCTCGCCCTCTGTTTCAGCCCCTCTGTTTCTCGCACTCTGTTTCTCACCCTCTGTTTCAGCCCCTCTATTTCTCGCCCTCTGTTTCAGCCCCTCTGTTTCTCGCACTCTGTTTCAGCCCCTCCGTTTCTTGCCCCTCTGTTTCAGCCACTCTGTTTCTCATCCTCTGTTTCAGCCCCTCTGTTTCTCGCCCTCTGTTTCAGCCCCTCTATTTCTCACCTCTGTTTCATTCCCTCTGTTTCTCACCTCTGTTTCATTCCCTCTGTTTCAGCCCCTCTGTTTCTCGCCCTCTGATTCAGCCCCTCTGTTTCAGCCCAACTGATTCTTACCCAGAGTTTCAGCCCCTCTGTTGCAGTCCCTCTGGTTCTCGCCCTTTGTTTCTGCCCCTCTGTTTCAGCCCCTCTGTTTCTCACCCTCTGTTTGTTGCCATCTGTTTCAGCCAATCTGTTTCAGCCAATCTGTTTCTCACCCCATGTTTCAGACCCTCTGTTTCAGCCCCTCTGTTTCTTGCCCACTGTTTCAGCCCCTCCATTACTCGCCCCCTGTTTCAGCCCCTCTGTTTCAGCCCATCTGTTTCTGGCCCTCTGTTTTAGCCCCTCTGTTTCTCGCCCTCTGTTTCAGCCCCTCTGTTTCAGCCCCGCTGTTTCTCGCCCTCTGTTCCAGCCCCTGTGTTTCAGCCCCTCTGTTTCTCGCCCTCTGTTTCAGCCACTCCGTTGCTCGCCCTCTGTTTTAGCCAATCTGTTTCAGCCCCTCTGTTTCAGCCCCTCTGTTTCAGACCCTCCATTTCTCGCCCCCTGTTTCAGCCCCTCTGTTTCAACCCCTCTGAGTCAGCCCCTCTGTTTCAGCCCCTCTGTTTCTCACCCACTCTTTCAGCCACTCTGTTGCTCGCCCTCTGTTTCAGCCAATCTGTTTCAGCCCCTCTGTTTCTCGCCCCCTGTTTCAGCCCCTCTGTTTCTCGCCCTCTGTTTCAGCCGCTCTGTTTCAGCGCCTCTGTTTCTCGCCCTCTGTTTCTGCCCCTCTGTTTCAGACCCTCTGTTTCAGACCCTCTGTTTCTCGCGTTCTGTTTCAGCCCCTCTGTTTCTCGCCCTCTGTTTCAGCCCCTCTGTTTCAGCCCCTCTGTTTCAGCCACTCTGTTTAGCCCCTCTATTTCTCGCCCTCTGTTTCAGCCCCTCTGTTTCAGCCCCGCTGTGTCTCACCCTCTGTTTCAGCTCCTCTGTTTCAGCCCCTCTGTTTCTCGCCCTCTGTTTCAGCCCCTCTGTTTCTCGCCCCCTGTTTCAGCCCCTCTGTTTCAGCCCCGCTGTGTCTCACCCTCTGTTTCAGCTCCTCTGTTTCAGCCCCTCTGTTTCTCGCCCTCTGTTTCAGCCCCTCTGTTTCTCGCCCCCTGTTTCAGCCCCTCTGTTTCTCGCCCTCTGTTTCAGCCCCTCCATTTCTCGCCCCCTGTTTCAGCCCCTCTGTTTCAACCCCTCTGTTTCTCGCCCTCTGTTTCAGCCCCTCCATTTCTCGCCCCCTGTTTCAGCCCTCTGTTTCTCGCCCTCTGAGTCAGCCCCTCTGTTTCAGCCCCTCTGTTTCTCACCCACTTTTTCAGCCCCTCTGTTGCTCGCCCTCTGTTTCTCGCGTTCTGTTTCAGCCCCTCTGTTTCAGTCACTCTGTTTCAGACCCGCTGTTTCAGACCCTCTGCTTCTCGCCCTCTGTTTCAGCTCTTCGGATTCTCGCCCTCTGTCTCTCGCCCTATGTTTCAGCCCCTCTGTTTCGGCCCCTCTGTTTCAGCCCCTCTGATTCAGCCCCTCTGTTTCATCCCCTCTGTTTCTCGCCCTCTGTTTCTCACAAAATTTTTCAGCCAAACTGTTGCAGCCCCACTGTTTCAGCCCATCTGTTTCTCGCTCTCTGTTTCAGACCATTTTTTCAGCCCCTCTGTTTCTCACACTCTGTTTCAGCCCCTCTGTTTCTCGCCCTCTGTTTCAGCCGCTCTGTTTCAGCGCCTCTGTTTCTCGCCCTCTCTTTCTGCCCCTCTGTTTCTCGCACTCTGTTTCTCGCCCTCTGTTTCAGCCGCTCTGTTTCAGCGCCTCTGTTTCTCGCCCTCTGTTTCTGCACCTCTGTTTCTCGCACTCTGTTTCTCGCCCTCTGTTTCAGCCCCTCTGTTTCAGCACCTCTGTTTCAGCACCTCTGTTTCTCGCACTCTGTTTCTCACCCTCTGTTTCTGCTCTTCTGTTTCTCACCCTCTGTTTCTCGCCCTATGTTTCAGCCCCTGTGTTACAGCCCCTCTGTTTCTCGCCCTCTGATTCAGCCCCGTCTGTTTCAGTCCCTCTGTTTCCCACCTTCTGTTTCAGCCCCTCTGTTGCTCGCCCTCTGTTTCAGCCCCTCTGTTTCTCACCCTCTGTTTCCGCCCCTCCCTTTCTTGCCCCTCTGTTTCAGCCACTCTGTTTCTCACCCTCTGTTTCAGCCCCTCTGTTTCTCGCCCTCTGTTTCAGCCCCTCTGTTTCTCACCTCTGTTTCATTCCCTCTGTTTCAGCCCCTCTGTTTCTCGCCCTCTGATTCAGCCCCTCTGTTTCAGCCCAACTGATTCTTACCCAGAGTTTCAGCCCCTCTGTTGCAGTCCCTCTGGTTCTCGCCCTTTGCTTCTGTCCCTCTGTTTCAGCCCCTCTGTTTCTCACCCTCTGTTTCTTGCCATCTGTTTCAGCCAATCTGTTTCAGCCAATCTGTTTCTCACCCCATGTTTCAGACCCTCTGTTTCAGCCCCTCTGTTTCTTGCCCTCTGTTTCAGCCCCTCCATTACTCGCCCCCTGTTTCAGCCCCTCTGTTTCAGCCCATCTGTTTCTCGCCCTCTGTTTTAGCCCCTCTGTTTCTCGCCCTCTGTTTCAGCCCCTCTGTTTAAGCCCCGCTGTTTCTCGCCCTCTGTTCCAGCCACTCTGTTTCAGCCCCTCTGTTTCTCACCCTCTGTTTCAGCCCCTCCATTTCTCGACCCCTGTTGCAGCCCATCTGTTTCTCACCCTCTGTTTCAGCCAATCTGTTTCAGCACCTCTGTTTCTCGACCTCTGTTTCAGACCCTCAGTTTCAGCCCCTCTGTTTCTTGCCCTCTGTTTCAGCCCCTCCATTACTCGACCCCTGTTTCAGCCCCTCTGTTTCAGCCCATCTGTTTCTCGCCCTCTGTTTTAGCCCCTCTGTTTCTCGCCCTCTGTTTCAGCCCCTCTGTTTTAGCCCCGCTGTTTCTCGCCCTCTGTTTCAGCCCCTCTGTTTCTCACCCTCTGTTTCAGCCCCTCCATTTCTCGCCCCCTGTTGCAGCCCCTCTGTTTTTCAGCCCCTCTGTTTCAGCCCCTCTGTTTCAGCCCCTCTGTTTCTCGCCCTCTGGTTCTGCCCCTCTGTTTCAGCCCCTGTGTTTCTCGCCCTCTGTTTCAGCCCCTCTGTTTCAGCCCCTGTGTTTCTCGCCCTCTGTTTCAGCCCCTTGTTTCAGCCCCGCTGTGTCTCGCCCTCTGTTTCAGCTCCTCTGTTTCAGCCGCTCTGTTTCTCGCCCTCTGTTTCAACCCCTCTGTTTCTCGCACCATGTTTCAGCCCCTCTGTTTCTCGCCCTCTGTTTCAGCCCCTCTGTTTCAGCACCTCTGTTTCTTGCCCTCTGTTTCAGCCGCTCTGTTTCAGCGCCTCTGTTTCTCGCCCTCTGTTTCTGCCCCTCTGTTTCAGACCCTCTGTTTCTCGCCCTCTGTTTCAACCCCTCTGTTTCTCGCCCCCTGTTTCAGCCCCTCTGTTTCTCGCCCTCTGTTTCAGCCCCTCCATTTCTCCCCCCCTGTTGCAGACCCTCTGTTTCTCACCCTCTGTTTCAGCCCTCTGTTTCAGCCCCTCTGTTTCTCGCCCTCTGGTTCTGCCCCTCTGTTTCAGCCCCTCTGTTTCTCGCCCTCTGTTTCAGCCCCTCTGTTTCAGCCCCTCTATTTCTCGCCCTCTGTTTCAGCCCCTCTGTTTCAGCCCCGCTGTGTCTCGCCCTCTGTTTCAGCTCCTCTGTTTCAACCCCTCTGTTTCTCGCCCCCTGTTTCAGCCCCTCCGTTTCTCGCCCCCTGTTTCAGCCCTTCTGTTTCAGCCCCTCTGTTTCTCGCCCTCTGTTTCAGCCCCTCTATTTCTCGCCCTCTGTTTTAGCCCCGCTGTTTCTCGCCCTCTGTTTCAGCCCCTCTGTTTCTCACCCTCTGTTTCAGCCCCTCCATTTCTCGCCCCCTGTTGCAGCCCCTCTGTTTTTCAGCCCCTCTGTTTCAGCCCCTCTGTTTCAGCCCCTCTGTTTCTCGCCCTCTGGTTCTGCCCCTCTGTTTCAGCCCCTGTGTTTCTCGCCCTCTGTTTCAGCCCCTCTGTTTCAGCCCCTGTGTTTCTCGCCCTCTGTTTCAGCCCCTTGTTTCAGCCCCGCTGTGTCTCGCCCTCTGTTTCAGCTCCTCTGTTTCAGCCGCTCTGTTTCTCGCCCTCTGTTTCAACCCCTCTGTTTCTCGCACCATGTTTCAGCCCCTCTGTTTCTCGCCCCCTGTTTCAGCCCCTCTGTTTCTCGCCCTCTGTTTCAGCCCCTCTGTTTCAGCACCTCTGTTTCTTGCCCTCTGTTTCAGCCGCTCTGTTTCAGCGCCTCTGTTTCTCGCCCTCTGTTTCTGCCCCTCTGTTTCAGACCCTCTGTTTCTCGCCCTCTGTTTCAACCCCTCTGTTTCTCGCCCCCTGTTTCAGCCCCTCTGTTTCTCGCCCTCTGTTTCAGCCCCTCCATTTCTCCCCCCCTGTTGCAGACCCTCTGTTTCTCACCCTCTGTTTCAGCCCTCTGTTTCAGCCCCTCTGTTTCTCGCCCTCTGGTTCTGCCCCTCTGTTTCAGCCCCTCTGTTTCTCGCCCTCTGTTTCAGCCCCTCTGTTTCAGCCCCTCTATTTCTCGCCCTCTGTTTCAGCCCCTCTGTTTCAGCCCCGCTGTGTCTCGCCCTCTGTTTCAGCTCCTCTGTTTCAGCCCCTCTGTTTCTCGCCCTCTGTTTCAACCCCTCTGTTTCTCGCCCCCTGTTTCAGCCCCTCCGTTTCTCGCCCCCTGTTTCAGCCCTTCTGTTTCAGCCCCTCTGTTTCTCGCCCTCTGTTTCAGCCCCTCTATTTCTCGCCCTCTGTTTCAGCCCCGCTGTGTCTCGCCCTCTGTTTCAGCTCCTCTGTTTCAGCCCCTCTGTTTCTCACCCACTCTTTCAGCCACACTGTTGCTCGCCCTCTGTTTCAGCCAATCTGTTTCAGCCCCTCTGTTTCTCGCCCTCTGAGTCAGCCCCTCTGTTTCAGCCCCTCTGTTTCTCACCCACTCTTTCAGCCACTCTGTTGCTTGCCCGCTGTTTCAGCCAAACTGTTTCAGCCCCTCTGTTTCTCGCCCACTGTTTCAGCCCCTCTGTTTCTCGCCCTCTGTTTCAGCCCCTCTGTTTCAGCACCTCTGTTTCTTGCCCTCTGTTTCAGCCGCTCTGTTTCAGCGTCTCTGTTTCTCGCCCTCTGTTTCTGCCCCTCTGTTTCAGACCCTCTGTTTCTCGCGTTCTGTTTCAGCCCCTCTGTTTCTCGCCCTCTGTTTCAGCCCCTCTATTTCTCGCCCTCTGTTTCAGCCCCTCTGTTTCAGCCCCGCTGTGTCTCGCCCTCTGTTTCAGCCAAACTGTTTCAGCCCCTCTGTTTCTCGCCCCCTGTTTCAGCACCTCTGTTTCTTGCCCTCTGTTTCAGCCGCTCTGTTTCAGCGTCTCTGTTTCTCGCCCTCTGTTTCTGCCCCTCTGTTTCAGACCCTCTGTTTCAGACCGTCTGTTTCTCGCGTTCTGTTTCAGCCCCTCTGTTTCTCGCCCTCTGTTTCAGCCCCTCTATTTCTCGCCCTCTGTTTCAGACTCTCTGTTTCAGCCCCTCTGTTTCTTGCCCTCTGTTTCAGCCCCTCCATTACTCGCCCCCTGTTTCAGCCCCTCTGTTTCAGCCCATCTGTTTCTCGCCCTCTGTTTTAGCCCCTCTGTTTCTCACCCTCTGTTTCAGCCCCTCTGTTTCAGCCCCGCTGTTTCTCGCCCTCTGTTCCAGCCCCTCTGTTTCAGCCCCTCTGTTTCAGTCCCTCTGTTTCTTGCCCTCTGTTTCAGCCCCTCCATTTCTCGCCCCCTGTTGCAGCCCCTCTGTTTCTCACCCTCTGTTTCAGCCCCTCTGTTTCAGCCCCTCTGTTTCTCGCCCTCTGTTTCAGCCCCTCTGTTTCAGCCCCACTGATTCTCACCCACTGTTTCAGCCCCTCTGTTGCTCGCCCTCTGTTTCAGCCCCTCTTTTTCAGTCCCTCTGGTTCTCGCCCTTTGTTTCTGCCCCTCTGTTTCAGCCCCTCTGTTTCTCACCCTCTGTTTCTTGCCATCTGTTTCAGCCAATCTGTTTCAGCACCTCTGTTTCTCGACCTCTGTTTCAGACCCTCTGTTTCAGCCCCTCTGTTTCTCACCTCTGTTTCATTCCCACTGTTTCAGCCCCTCTGTTTCTCGCCCTCTGATTCAGCCCCTCTGTTTCAGCCCAACTGATTCTTACCCAGAGTTTCAGCCCCTCTGTTGCAGTCCCTCTGGTTCTTGCCCTTTGTTTCTGCCCCTCTGTTTCAGCCCCTCTGTTTCTCACCCTCTGTTTTTTGCCATCTGTTTCAGCCAATCTGTTTCTCACCCTCTGTTTCAGACCCTCTGTTTCAGCCCCTCTGTTTCTTGCCCTCTGTTTCAGCCCCTCCATTACTCGCCCCCTGTTTCAGCCCCTCTGTTTCAGCCCATCTGTTTCTGGCCCTCTGTTTTAGCCCCTCTGTTTCTCACCCTCTGTTTCAGCCCCTCTGTTTCAGCCCCGCTGTTTCTCGCCCTCTGTTCCAGCCCCTCTGTTTCAGCCCCTCTGTTTCTCGCCCTCTGTTTCAGCCCCTCCATTTCTCGCCCCCTGTTGCAGCCCCTCTGTTTCTCACCCTCTGTTTCAGCCCCTCTGTTTCAGCCCCTCTGTTTCTCGCCCTCTGTTTCAGCCCCACTGTTTCAGCCCCTCTGTTGCTCGCCCTCTGTTTCAGCCCCTCTTTTTCAAGTCCCTCTGGTTCTCGCCCTTTGTTTCTGCCCCTCTGTTTCAGCCCCTCTGTTTCTCACCCTCTGTTTCTTGCCATCTGTTTCAGCCAATCTGTTTCAGCACCTCTGTTTCTCGACCTCTGTTTCAGACCCTCTGTTTCAGCCCCTCTGTTTCTTGCCCTCTGTTTCAGCCCCTCCATTACTCGACCTCTGTTTCAGCCCCTCTGTTTCAGCCCATCTGTTTCTCGCCCTCTGTTTTAGCCCCTCTGTTTCTCGCCCTCTGTTTTAGCCCCTCTGTTTCTCGCCCTCTGTTTCAGCCCCTCTGTTTTAGCCCGGCTGTTTCTCGCCCTCTGTTTCAGCTCCTCTGTTTCAGCCCCTCTGTTTCTCGCCCTCTGTTTCAGCGCCTCCATTTCTCGCCCCCTGTTGCAGCCCCTCTGTTTCTCACCCTCTGTTTCAGCCCCTCTGTTTCAGCCCCTCTGTTTCTCGCCCTCTGTTTCAGCCCCTCTGTTTCAGCCCCTCTGTTTCTCGCCCTCTGAGTCAGCCCCTCTGTTTCAGCCCCTCTGTTTCTCACCCACTCTTTCAGCCACTCTGTTGCTCGCCCTCTGTTTCAGCCAAACTGTTTCAGCCCCCTCTGTTTCTCGCCCCCTGTTTCAGCCCCTCTGTTTCTCGCCCTCTGTTTCAGCCCCTCTGTTTCAGCACCTCTGTTTCTTGCCCTCTGTTTCAGCCGCTCTGTTTCAGCGTCTCTGTTTCTCGCCCTCTGTTTCTGCCCCTCTGTTTCAGACCCTCTGTTTCAGACCCTCTGTTTCTCGCGTTCTGTTTCAGCCCCTCTGTTTCTCGCCCTCTGTTTCAGCCCCTCTATTTCTCGCCCTCTGTTTCAGCCCCTCTGTTTCAGCCCCGCTGTGTCTCGCCCTCTGTTTCAGCTCCTCTGTTTCAGCCCCTCTGTTTCTCGCCCTCTGTTTCAGCCCCTCTGTTTCTCGCCCCCTGTTTCAGCCCCTCTGTTTCTCGCCCTCTGTTTCAGCCCCTCCATTTCTCACCCCTGTTTCAGCCCCTCTGTTTCAACCCCTCTGTTTCTTGCCCTCTGTTTCAGCCCCTCCATTTCTCGCCCCCTGTTTCAGCCCTCTGTTTCTCGCCCTCTGAGTCAGCCCCTCTGTTTCAGCCCCTCTGTTTCTCGCCCTCTGTTTCAGCTCCTCCATTTCTCGCCCCCTGTTTCAGCCCCTCTGTTTCAACCCCTCTGTTTCTCGCCCTCTGTTTCAGCCCCTCCATTTCTCGCCCCCTGTTTCAGCCCTCTGTTTCTCGCCCTCGGAGTCAGCCCCTCTGTTTCATCCCCTCTGTTTCTCGCTCTCTGTTTCTCGCCCTCTGTTTCTCACAAAATTTTTCAGCCAAACTGTTGCAGCCCCCACTGTTTCAGCCCATCTATTTCTCGCTCTCTGTTTCAGACCATTTTTTCAGCCCCTCTGTTTCTCACACTCTATTTCAGCCCTCTGTTTCAGTCACACTGTTTCAGACCCGCTGTTTCAGACACTCTGTTTCTCGCCCTCTCTTTCTGCCCCTCTGTTTCTCGCACTCTGTTTCTCGCACTCTGTTTCAGCACCTCTGTTTCAGCACCTCTGTTTCAGCACCTCTGTTTCTCGCACTCTGTTTCTCACCCTCTGTTTCAGCTCTTCTGTTTCTCACCCTCTGTTTCTCGCCCTATGTTTCAGCCCCTCTGATTCAGCCCCTGTGTTACAGCCCCTCTGTTTCTCGCCCTCTGATTCAGCCCCTCTGTTTCAGCCCCTCTGTTTCTCACCTTCTGTTTCAGCCCCTCTGTTGCTCGCCCTCTGTTTCAGCCCTCTGTTTCTCGCACTCTGTTTCTCACCCTCTGTTTCAGCCCCTCTATTTCTCACCCTCTGTTTCAGCCCCTCTGTTTCTCGCCCTCTGTTTCAGCCCTCCGTTTCTTGCCCCTCTGTTTCAGCCACTCTGTTTCTCACCCTCTGTTTCAGCCCCTCTGTTTCTCGCCCTCTGTTTCAGCCCCTCTGTTTCTCACCTCTGTTTCATTCCCTCTGTTTCAGCCCCACTGTTTCTCGCCCTCTGATTCAGCCCCTCTGTTTCAGCCCAACTGATTCTTACCCAGAGTTTCAGCCCCTCTGTTGCAGTCCCTCTGGTCTTGCCCTTGTTTTCTGCCCCTCTGTTTCAGCCCCTCTGTTTCTCACCCTCTGTTTCTTGCCATCTGTTTCAGCCAATCTGTTTCAGCCAATCTGTTTCTCACCCCATGTTTCAGACCCTCTGTTTCAGCCCCTCTGTTTCTTGCCCTCTGTTTCAGCCCCTCCATTACTCGCCCCCTGTTTCAGCCCCTCTGTTTTCAGCCCATCTGTTTCTGGCCCTCTGTATTAGCCCCTCTGTTTCTCGCCCTCTGTTTCAGCCCCTCTGTTTCAGCCCCGCTGTTTCTCGCCCTCTGTTCCAGCCCCTCTGTTTCAGCCCCTCTGTTTCTCGCCCTCTGTTTCAGCCACTCTGTTGCCCGCCCTCTGTTTTAGCCAATCTGTTTCAGCCCCTCTGTTTCAGCCCCTCTGTTTCAGACCCTCCATTTCTCGCCCCCTGTTTCAGCCCCTCTGTTTCTCGCCCTCTGAGTCAGCCCCTCTGTTTCAGCCCCTCTGTTTCTCACCCACTCTTTCAGCCACTCTGTTGCTCGCCCTCTGTTTCAGCCAATCTGTTTCAGCCCCTCTGTTTCTCGCCCCCTGTTTCAGCCCCTCTGTTTCTCGCCCTCTGTTTCAGCCCCTCTGTTTCAGCACCTCTGTTTCTTGCCCTCTGTTTCAGCCGCTCTGTTTCAGCGCCTCTGTTTCTCGCCCTCTGTTTCTGCCCCTCTGTTTCAGACCCTCTGTTTCAGACCCTCTGTTTCTCGCGTTCTGTTTCAGCCCCTCTGTTTCTCGCCCTCTGTTTCAACCCCTCTGTTTCTTGCCCTCTGTTTCAGCCCCTCCATTTCTCGCCCCCTGTTTCAGCCCTCTGTTTCTCGCCCTCTGAGTCAGCCCCTCTGTTTCAGCCCCTCTGTTTCTCGCCCTCTGTTTCAGCCCCTCCATTTCTCGCCCCCTGTTTCAGCCCCTCTGTTTCAACCCCTCTGTTTCTCGCCCTCTGTTTCAGCCCCTCCATTTCTCGCCCCCTGTTTCAGCCCTCTGTTTCTCGCCCTCGGAGTCAGCCCCTCTGTTTCATCCCCTCTGTTTCTCGCTCTCTGTTTCTCGCCCTCTGTTTCTCACAAAATTTTTCAGCCAAACTGTTGCAGCCCCACTGTTTCAGCCCATCTGTTTCTCGCTCTCTGTTTCAGACCATTTTTTCAGCCCCTCTGTTTCTCACACTCTGTTTCAGCCCCTCTGTTTCAGTCACACTGTTTCAGACCCGCTGTTTCAGACCCTCTGTTTCTCGCCCTCTCTTTCTGCCCCTCTGTTTCTCGCACTCTGTTTCTCGCACTCTGTTTCAGCACCTCTGTTTCAGCACCTCTGTTTCAGCACCTTTGTTTCTCGCACTCTGTTTCTCACCCTCTGTTTCAGCTCTTCTGTTTCTCACCCTCTGTTTCTCGCCCTATGTTTCAGCCCCTCTGATTCAGCCCCTGTGTTACAGCCCCTCTGTTTCTCGCCCTCTGATTCAGCCCCTCTGTTTCAGCCCCTCTGTTTCTCACCTTCTGTTTCAGCCCCTCTGTTGCTCGCCCTCTGTTTCAGCCCCTCTGTTTCTCGCACTCTGTTTCTCACCCTCTGTTTCAGCCCCTCTATTTCTCACCCTCTGTTTCAGCCCCTCTGTTTCTCGCCCTCTGTTTCAGCCCCTCCGTTTCTTGCCCCTCTGTTTCAGCCACTCTGTTTCTCACCCTCTGTTTCAGCCCCTCTGTTTCTCGCCCTCTGTTTCAGCCCCTCTGTTTCTCACCTCTGTTTCATTCCCTCTGTTTCTCACCTCTGTTTCATTCCCTCTGTTTCAGCCCCACTGTTTCTCGCCCTCTGATTCAGCCCCTCTGTTTCAGCCCAACTGATTCTTACCCAGAGTTTCAGCCCCTCTGTTGCAGTCCCTCTGGTTCTTGCCCTTTGTTTCTGCCCCTCTGTTTCAGCCCCTCTGTTTCTCACCCTCTGTTTCTTGCCATCTGTTTCAGCCAATCTGTTTCAGCCAATCTGTTTCTCACCCCATGTTTCAGACCCTCTGTTTCAGCCCCTCTGTTTCTTGCCCTCTGTTTCAGCCCCTCCATTACTCGCCCCCTGTTTCAGCCCCTCTGTTTCAGCCCATCTGTTTCTGGCCCTCTGTATTAGCCCCTCTGTTTCTCGCCCTCTGTTTCAGCCCCGCTGTTTCTCGCCCTCTGTTCCAGCCCCTCTGTTTCAGCCCCTCTGTTTCTCGCCCTCTGTTTCAGCCACTCTGTTGCTCGCCCTCTGTTTTAGCCAATCTGTTTCAGCCCCTCTGTTTCAGCCCCTCTGTTTCAGACCCTCCATTTCTCGCCCCCTGTTTCAGCCCCTCTGTTTCTCGCCCTCTGAGTCAGCCCCTCTGTTTCAGCCCCTCTGTTTCTCACCCACTCTTTCAGCCACTCTGTTGCTCGCCCTCTGTTTCAGCCAATCTGTTTCAGCCCCTCTGTTTCTCGCCCCCTGTTTCAGCCCCTCTGTTTCTCGCCCTCTGTTTCAGCCCCTCTGTTTCAGCACCTCTGTTTCTTGCCCTCTGTTTCAGCCGCTCTGTTTCAGCGCCTCTGTTTCTCGCCCTCTGTTTCTGCCCCTCTGTTTCAGACCCTCTGTTTCAGACCCTCTGTTTCTCGCGTTCTGTTTCAGCCCCTCTGTTTCTCGCCCTCTGTTTCAGCCACTCTGTTTCAGCCCCTCTGTTTCAGCCACTCTGTTTAGCCCCTCTATTTCTCGCCCTCTGTTTCAGCCCCTCTGTTTCAGCCCCGCTGTGTCTCACCCTCTGTTTCAGCTCCTCTGTTTCAGCCCCTCTGTTTCTCGCCCTCTGTTTCAGCCCCTCTGTTTCTCGCCCCCTGTTTCAGCCCCTCTGTTTCTCGCCCTCTGTTTCAGCCCCTCCATTTCTCGCCCCCTGTTTCAGCCCCTCTGTTTCAACCCCTCTGTTTCTCGCCCTCTGTTTCAGCCCCTCCATTTCTCGCCCCCTGTTTCAGCCCTCTGTTTCTCGCCCTCTGAGTCAGCCCCTCTGTTTCAGCCCCTCTGTTTCTCACCCACTTTTTCAGCCCCTCTGTTGCTCGCCCTCTGTTTCTCGCGTTCTGTTTCAGCCCCTCTGTTTCAGTCACTCTGTTTCAGACCCGCTGTTTCAGACCCGCTGTTTCAGACCCTCTGCTTCTCGCCCTCTGTTTCAGCTCTTCGGATTCTCGCCCTCTGTCTCTCGCCCTATGTTTCAGCCCCTCTGTTTCGGCCCCTCTGTTTCAGCCCCTCTGATTCAGCCCCTCTGTTTCATCCCCTCTGTTTCTCGCCCTCTGTTTCTCACAAAATTTTTCAGCCAAACTGTTGCAGCCCCACTGTTTCAGCCCATCTGTTTCTTGCTCTCTGTTTCAGACCATTTTTTCAGCCCCTCTGTTTCTCACACTCTGTTTCAGCCCCTCTGTTTCTCGCCCTCTGTTTCAGCCGCTCTGTTTCAGACCCTCTGTTTCTCGCCCTCTGTTTCTGCACCTCTGTTTCTCGCACTCTGTTTCTCGCCCTCTGTTTCAGCCCCTCTGTTTCAGCACCTCTGTTTCAGCACCTCTGTTTCTCGCACTCTGTTTCTCACCCTCTGTTTCTGCTCTTCTGTTTCTCACCCTCTGTTTCTCGCCCTATGTTTCAGCCCCTCTGATTCAGCCCCTGTGTTACAGCCCCTCTGTTTCTCGCCCTCTGATTCAGCCCCGTCTGTTTCAGCCCCTCTGTTTCCCACCTTCTGTTTCAGCCCCTCTGTTGCTCGCCCTCTGTTTAAGCCCCTCTGTTTCTCACCCTCTGTTTCCGCCCCTCCCTTTCTTGCCCCTCTGTTTCAGCCACTCTGTTTCAGCCCCTCTGTTTCTCACCCTCTGTTTCCGCCCCTCCCTTTCTCGCCCTCTGTTTCAGCCGCTCTGTTTCAGCGCCTCTGTTTCTCGCCCTCTGTTTCTGCCCCTCTGTTTCTCGCACTCTGTTTCTCGCCCTCTGTTTCAGCCCCGTCTGTTTCAGCCCCTCTGTTTCCCACCTTCTGTTTCAGCCCCTCTGTTGCTCGCACTCTGTTTCAGCCCCTCTGTTTCTCACCCTCTGTTTCCGCCCCTCCCTTTCTTGCCCCTCTGTTTCAGCCACTCTGTTTCTCACCCTCTGTTTCAGCCCCTCTGTTTCTCGCCCTCTGTTTCAGCCCCTCTGATTCAGCCCCTCTGTTTCATCCCCTCTGTTTCTCGCCCTCTGTTTCTCACAAAATTTTTCAGCCAAACTGTTGCAGCCCCACTGTTTCAGCCCATCTGTTTCTCGCTCTCTGTTTCAGACCATTTTTTCAGCCCCTCTGTTTCTCGCACTCTGTTTCTCGCCCTCTGTTTCAGCCGCTCTGTTTCAGCGCCTCTGTTTCTCGCCCTCTGTTTCTGCCCCTCTGTTTCTCACACTCTGTTTCTCGCCCTCTGTTTCAGCCCCTCTGTTTCAGCACCTCTGTTTCAGCACCTCTGTTTCTCGCACTCTGTTTCTCACCCTCTGTTTCAGCTCTTCTGTTTCTCACCCTCTGTTTCTCGCCCTATGTTTCAGCCCCTCTGATTCAGCCCCTGTGTTACAGCCCCTCTGTTTCTCGCCCTCTGATTCAGCCCCGTCTGTTTCAGCCCCTCTGTTTCCCACCTTCTGTTTCAGCCCCTCTGTTGCTCGCCCTCTGTTTCAGCCCCTCTGTTTCTCACCCTCTGTTTCCGCCCCTCCCTTTCTTGCCCCTCTGTTTCAGCCCCTCTGTTTCTCACCCTCTGTTTCAGCCCCTCCATTTCTCGCCCCCTGTTGCAGCCCCTCTGTTTTTCAGCCCCTCTGTTTCAGCCCCTCTGTTTCAGCCCCTCTGTTTCTCGCCCTCTGGTTCTGCCCCTCTGTTTCAGCCCCTCTGTTTCAGCCCCTCTGTTTCAGCCCCTCTGTTTCAGCCCCTCTATTTCTCGCCCTCTGTTTCAGCCCCTTGTTTCAGCCCCGCTGTGTCTCGCCCTCTGTTTCAGCTCCTCTGTTTCAGCCGCTCTGTTTCTCGCCCTCTGTTTCAACCCCTCTGTTTCTCGCACCCTGTTTCAGCCCCTCTGTTTCTCGCCCCCTGTTTCAGCCCCTCTGTTTCTCGCCCTCTGTTTCAGCCCCTCTGTTTCTCGCCCCCTGTTTCAGCCCCTCTGTTTCTCGCCCTCTGTTTCAGCCCCTCCATTTCTCGCCCCCTGTTTCAGCCCCTCTGTTTCAACCCCTCTGTTTCTCGCCCTCTGTTTCAGCCCCTCCATTTCTCGCCCCCTGTTTCAGCCCTCTGTTTCTCGCCCTCTGAGTCAGCCCCTCTGTTTCAGCCCCTCTGTTTCTCACCCACTTTTTCAGCCCCTCTGTTGCTCGCCCTCTGTTTCTCGCGTTCTGTTTCAGCCCCTCTGTTTCAGTCACTCTGTTTCAGACCCGCTGTTTCAGACCCGCTGTTTCAGACCCTCTGCTTCTCGCCCTCTGTTTCAGCTCTTCGGATTCTCGCCCTCTGTCTCTCGCCCTATGTTTCAGCCCCTCTGTTTCGGCCCCTCTGTTTCAGCCCCTCTGATTCAGCCCCTCTGTTTCATCCCCTCTGTTTCTCGCCCTCTGTTTCTCACAAAATTTTTCAGCCAAACTGTTGCAGCCCCACTGTTTCAGCCCATCTGTTTCTTGCTCTCTGTTTCAGACCATTTTTTCAGCCCCTCTGTTTCTCACACTCTGTTTCAGCCCCTCTGTTTCTCGCCCTCTGTTTCAGCCGCTCTGTTTCAGACCCTCTGTTTCTCGCCCTCTGTTTCTGCACCTCTGTTTCTCGCACTCTGTTTCTCGCCCTCTGTTTCAGCCCCTCTGTTTCAGCACCTCTGTTTCAGCACCTCTGTTTCTCGCACTCTGTTTCTCACCCTCTGTTTCAGCTCTTCTGTTTCTCACCCTCTGTTTCTCGCCCTATGTTTCAGCCCCTCTGATTCAGCCCCTGTGTTACAGCCCCTCTGTTTCTCGCCCTCTGATTCAGCCCCGTCTGTTTCAGCCCCTCTGTTTCCCACCTTCTGTTTCAGCCCCTCTGTTGCTCGCCCTCTGTTTAAGCCCCTCTGTTTCTCACCCTCTGTTTCCGCCCCTCCCTTTCTTGCCCCTCTGTTTCAGCCACTCTGTTTCAGCCCCTCTGTTTCTCACCCTCTGTTTCCGCCCCTCCCTTTCTCGCCCTCCGTTTCAGCCGCTCTGTTTCAGCGCCTCTGTTTCTCGCCCTCTGTTTCTGCCCCTCTGTTTCTCGCACTCTGTTTTTCGCCCTCTGTTTCAGCCCCGTCTGTTTCAGCCCCTCTGTTTCCCACCTTCTGTTTCAGCCCCTCTGTTGCTCGCACTCTGTTTCAGCCCCTCTGTTTCTCACCCTCTGTTTCCGCCCCTCCCTTTCTTGCCCCTCTGTTTCAGCCACTCTGTTTCTCACCCTCTGTTTCAGCCCCTCTGTTTCTCGCCCTCTGTTTCAGCCCCTCTGATTCAGCCCCTCTGTTTCATCCCCTCTGTTTCTCGCCCTCTGTTTCTCACAAAATTTTTCAGCCAAACTGTTGCAGCCCCACTGTTTCAGCCCATCTGTTTCTCGCTCTCTGTTTCAGACCATTTTTTCAGCCCCTCTGTTTCTCGCACTCTGTTTCTCGCCCTCTGTTTCAGCCGCTCTGTTTCAGCGCCTCTGTTTCTCGCCCTCTGTTTCTGCCCCTCTGTTTCTCACACTCTGTTTCTCGCCCTCTGTTTCAGCCCCTCTGTTTCAGCACCTCTGTTTCAGCACCTCTGTTTCTCGCACTCTGTTTCTCACCCTCTGTTTCAGCTCTTCTGTTTCTCACCCTCTGTTTCTCGCCCTATGTTTCAGCCCCTCTGATTCAGCCCCTGTGTTACAGCCCCTCTGTTTCTCGCCCTCTGATTCAGCCCCGTCTGTTTCAGCCCCTCTGTTTCCCACCTTCTGTTTCAGCCCCTCTGTTGCTCGCCCTCTGTTTCAGCCCCTCTGTTTCTCACCCTCTGTTTCCGCCCCTCCCTTTCTTGCCCCTCTGTTTCAGCCCCTCTGTTTCTCACCCTCTGTTTCAGCCCCTCCATTTCTCGCCCCCTGTTGCAGCCCCTCTGTTTTTCAGCCCCTCTGTTTCAGCCCCTCTGTTTCAGCCCCTCTGTTTCTCGCCCTCTGGTTCTGCCCCTCTGTTTCAGCCCCTCTGTTTCAGCCCCTCTGTTTCAGCCCCTCTGTTTCAGCCCCTCTATTTCTCGCCCTCTGTTTCAGCCCCTTGTTTCAGCCCCGCTGTGTCTCGCCCTCTGTTTCAGCTCCTCTGTTTCAGCCGCTCTGTTTCTCGCCCTCTGTTTCAACCCCTCTGTTTCTCGCACCCTGTTTCAGCCCCTCTGTTTCTCGCCCCCTGTTTCAGCCCCTCTGTTTCTCGCCCTCTGTTTCAGCCCCTCTGTTTCAGCGCCTCTGTTTCTCGCCCTCTGTTTCTGCCCCTCTGTTTCAGACCCTCTGTTTCAGACCCTCTGTTTCTCGCGTTCTGTTTCAGCTCCTCTGTTTCAGCCCCTCTGTTTCTCGCCCTCTATTTCAACCCCTCTGTTTCTCGCCCCCTGTTTCAGCCCCTCTGTTTCTCGCCCTCTGTTTCAGCCCCTCCATTTCTCCCCCCCTGTTGCAGACCCTCTGTTTCTCACCCTCTGTTTCAGCCCTCTGTTTCAGCCCCTCTGTTTCTCACCCTCTGGTTCTGCCCCTCTGTTTCAGCCCCTCTGTTTCTCGCCCTCTGTTTCAGCCCCTCTGTTTCAGCCCCTCTATTTCTCGCCCTCTGTTTCAGCCCCTCTGTTTCAGCCCCGCTGTGTCTCGCCCTCTGTTTCAGCTCCTCTGTTTCAGCCCCTCTGTTTCTCGCCCTCTGTTTCAACCCCTCTGTTTCTCGCCCCCTGTTTCAGCCCCTCTGTTTCTCGCCCCCTGTTTCAGCCCCTCTGTTTCTCGCACTCTGTTTCAGCCCCTCCATTTCTCGCCCCCTGTTTCAGCCCTTCTGTTTCAGCCCCTCTGTTTCTCGCCCTCTGTTTCAGGCCCTCTATTTCTCGCCCTCTGTTTCAGCCCCTCTGTTTCAGCCCCGCTGTGTCTCGCCCTCTGTTTCAGCTCCTCTGTTTCAGCCCCTCTGTTTCTCACCCACTCTTTCAGCCACTCTGTTGCTCGCCCTCTGTTTCAGCCAATCTGTTTCAGCCCCTCTGTTTCTCGCCCTCTGAGTCAGCCCCTCTGTTTCAGCCCCTCTGTTTCTCACCCACTCTTTCAGCCACTCTGTTGCTTGCCCTCTGTTTCAGCCAAACTGTTTCAGCCCCTCTGTTTCTCGCCCACTGTTTCAGCCCCTCTGTTTCTCGCCCTCTGTTTCAGCCCCTCTGTTTCAGCACCTCTGTTTCTTGCCCTCTGTTTCAGCCGCTCTGTTTCAGCGTCTCTGTTTCTCGCCCTCTGTTTCTGCCCCTCTGTTTCAGACCCTCTGTTTCTCGCGTTCTGTTTCAGCCCCTCTGTTTCTCGCCCTCTGTTTCAGCCCCTCTATTTCTCGCCCTCTGTTTCAGCCCCTCTGTTTCAGGCCCGCTGTGTCTCGCCCTCTGTTTCAGCCAAACTGTTTCAGCCCCTCTGTTTCTCGCCCCCTGTTTCAGCCCCTCTGTTTCTCGCCCTCTGTTTCAGCCCCTCTGTTTCAGCACCTCTGTTTCTTGCCCTCTGTTTCAGCCGCTCTGTTTCAGCGTCTCTGTTTCTCGCCCTCTGTTTCTGCCCCTCTGTTTCAGACCCTCTGTTTCAGACCCTCTGTTTCTCGCGTTCTGTTTCAGCCCCTCTGTTTCTCGCCCTCGGTTTCAGCCCCTCTATTTCTCGCCCTCTGTTTCAGACCCTCTGTTTCAGCCCCTCTGTTTCTTGCCCTCTGTTTCAGCCCCTCCATTACTCGCCCCCTGTTTCAGCCCCTCTGTTTCAGCCCATCTGTTTCTCGCCCTCTGTTTTAGCCCCTCTGTTTCTCACCCTCTGTTTCAGCCCCTCTGTTTCAGCCCCGCTGTTTCTCGCCCTCTGTTCCAGCCCCTCTGTTTCAGCCCCTCTGTTTCAGTCCCTCTGTTTCTTGCCCTCTGTTTCAGCCCCTCCATTTCTCGCCCCCTGTTGCAGCCCCTCTGTTTCTCACCCTCTGTTTCAGCCCCTCTGTTTCAGCCCCTCTGTTTCTCGCCCTCTGTTTCAGCCCCTCTGTTTCAGCCCCACTGATTCTCACCCACTGTTTCAGCCCCTCTGTTGCTCGCCCTCTGTTTCAGCCCCTCTTTTTCAGTCCCTCTGGTTCTCGCCCTTTGTTTCTGCCCCTCTGTTTCAGCCCCTCTGTTTCTCACCCTCTGTTTCTTGCCATCTGTTTCAGCCAATCTGTTTCAGCACCTCTGTTTTTCGACCTCTGTTTCAGACCCTCTGTTTCAGCCCCTCTGTTTCTCACCTCTGTTTCATTCCCACTGTTTCAGCCCCTCTGTTTCTCGCCCTCTGATTCAGCCCCTCTGTTTCAGCCCAACTGATTCTTACCCACTGTTTCAGCCCCTCTGTTGCAGTCCCTCTGGTTCTCGCCCTTTGTTTCTGCCCCTCTGTTTCAGCCCCTCTGTTTCAGCACCTCTGTTTCTTGCCCTCTGTTTCAGCCGCTCTGTTTCAGCGTCTCTGTTTCTCGCCCTCTGTTTCTGCCCCTCTGTTTCAGACCCTCTGTTTCAGACCCTCTGTTTCTCGCGTTCTGTTTCAGCCCATCTGTTTCTCGCCCTCTGTTTCAGCCCCTCTATTTCTCGCCCTCTGTTTCAGCCCCTCTGTTTCAGCCCCGCTGTGTCTCGCCCTCTGTTTCAGCTCCTCTGTTTCAGCCCCTCTGTTTCTCGCCCTCTGTTTCAGCCCCTCTGTTTCTCGCCCTCTGTTTCAGCCCCTCTGTTTCTCGCCCTCTGTTTCAGCCCCTCCATTTCTCGCCCTCTGTTTCTGCCCCTCTGTTTCAGACCCTCTGTTTCTTGCCCTCTGTTTCAGCCCCTCCATTTCTCGCCCCCTGTTTCAGCCCTCTGTTTCTCGCCCTCTGAGTCAGCCCCTCTGTTTCAGCCAATCTGTTTCTCGCCCTCTGTTTCAGCCCCTCCATTTCTCGCCCCCTGTTTCAGCCCCTCTGTTTCAACCCCTCTGTTTCTCGCCCTCTGTTTCAGCCCCTCCATTTCTCGCCCCCTGTTTCAGCCCTCTGTTTCTCGCCCTCTGAGTCAGCCCCTCTGTTTCATCCCCTCTGTTTCTCGCTCTCTGTTTCTCGCCCTCTGTTTCTCACAAAATTTTTCAGCCAAACTGTTGCAGCCCCACTGTTTCAGCCCATCTGTTTCTCGCTCTCTGTTTCAGACCATTTTTTCAGCCCCTCTGTTTCTCACACTCTGTTTCAGCCCCTCTGTTTCAGTCACACTGTTTCAGACCCGCTGTTTCAGACCCTCTGTTTCTCGCCCTCACTTTCTGCCCCTCTGTTTCAGCCCCTCTGTTTCAGCCCCTCTGTTTCAGCACCTCTGTTTCAGCACCTCTGTTTCAGCACCTCTGTTTCAGCACCTCTGTTTCTCGCACTCTGTTTCAGCCCCTCTGTTTCAGCCCCTCTGTTTCAGCCCCTCTGTTTCAGCCCCTCTGTTTCAGCACCTCTGTTTCAGCACCTCTGTTTCAGCACCTCTGTTTCAGCACCTCTGTTTCTCGCACTCTGTTTCAGCCCCTCTGTTTCTCACCTTCTGTTTCAGCCCCTCTGTTGCTCGCCCTCTGTTTCAGCCCCTCTGTTTCTCGCACTCTGTTTCTCACCCTCTGTTTCAGCCCCTCTATTTCTCACCCTCTGTTTCAGCCCCTCTGTTTCTCGCCCTCTGTTTCAGCCCCTCCGTTTCTTGCCCCTCTGTTTCAGCCACTCTGTTTCTCACCCTCTGTTTCAGCCCCTCTGTTTCTCGCCCTCTGTTTCAGCCCCTCTGTTTCTCACCTCTGTTTCATTCCCTCTGTTTCTCACCTCTGTTTCATTCCCTCTGTTTCAGCCCCACTGTTTCTCGCCCTCTGATTCAGCCCCTCTGTTTCAGCCCAACTGATTCTTACCCAGAGTTTCAGCCCCTCTGTTGCAGTCCCTCTGGTTCTCGCCCTTTGTTTCTGCCCCTCTGTTTCAGCCCCTCTGTTTCTCACCCTCTGTTTGTTGCCATCTGTTTCAGCCAATCTGTTTCAGCCAATCTGTTTCTCACCCCATGTTTCAGACCCTCTGTTTCAGCCCCTCTGTTTCTTGCCCTCTGTTTCAGCCCCTCCATTACTCGCCCCCTGTTTCAGCCCCTCTGTTTCAGCCCATCTGTTTCTGGCCCTCTGTTTTAGCCCCTCTGTTTCTCGCCCTCTGTTTCAGCCCCTCTGTTTCAGCCCCGCTGTTTCTCGCCCTCTGTTCCAGCCCCTCTGTTTCAGCCCCTCTGTTTCTCGCCCTCTGTTTCAGCCACTCTGTTGCTCGCCCTCTGTTTTAGCCAATCTGTTTCAGCCCCTCTGTTTCAGCCCCTCTGTTTCAGACCCTCCATTTCTCGCCCCCTGTTTCAGCCCCTCTGTTTCTCGCCCTCTGTTTCAGCCGCTCTGTTTCGGCCCCTCTGTTTCAGCCACTCTGTTGCTCGCCCTCTGTTTCAGCCAATCTGTTTCAGCCCCTCTGTTTCTCGCCCCCTGTTTCAGCCCCTCTGTTTCTCGCCCTCTGTTTCAGCCGCTCTGTTTCAGCGCCTCTGTTTCTCGCCCTCTGTTTCTGCCCCTCTGTTTCAGACCCTCTGTTTCAGACCCTCTGTTTCTCGCGTTCTGTTTCAGCCCCTCTGTTTCTCGCCCTCTGTTTCTCGCCCTCTGTTTCAGCCCCTCTGTTTCAGCCACTCTGTTTAGCCCCTCTATTTCTCGCCCTCTGTTTCAGCCCCTCTGTTTCAGCCCCGCTGTGTCTCACCCTCTGTTTCAGCTCCTCTGTTTCAGCCCCTCTGTTTCTCGCCCCCTGTTTCAGCCCCTCTGTTTCTCGCCCTCTGTTTCAGCCCCTCCATTTCTCGCCCCCTGTTTCAGCCCCTCTGTTTCAACCCCTCTGTTTCTCGCCCTCTGTTTCAGCCCCTCCATTTCTCGCCCCCTGTTTCAGCCCTCTGTTTCTCGCCCTCTGAGTCAGCCCCTCTGTTTCAGCCCCTCTGTTTCTCACCCACTTTTTCAGCCCCTCTGTTGCTCGCCCTCTGTTTCTCGCGTTCTGTTTCAGCCCCTCTGTTTCAGTCACTGTTTCAGACCCGCTGTTTCAGACCCTCTGCTTCTCGCCCTCTGTTTCAGCTCTTCGGATTCTCGCCCTCTGTCTCTCGCCCTATGTTTCAGCCCCTCTGTTTCGGCCCCTCTGTTTCAGCCCCTCTGATTCAGACCTTCTGTTTCAGACCCTCTGTTTCTCGCGTTCTGTTTCAGCCCCTCTGTTTCTCGCCCTCTGTTTCAGCCCCTCTGTTTCAGCCCCTCTGTTTCAGCCACTCTGTTTAGCCCCTCTATTTCTCGCCCTCTGTTTCAGCCCCTCTGTTTCAGCCCCGCTGTGTCTCACCCTCTGTTTCAGCTCCTCTGTTTCAGCCCCTCTGTTTCTCGCCCTCTGTTTCAGCCCCTCTGTTTCTCGCCCCCTGTTTCAGCCCCTCTGTTTCTCGCCCTCTGTTTCAGCCCCTCCATTTCTCGCCCCCTGTTTCAGCCCCTCTGTTTCAACCCCTCTGTTTCTCGCCCTCTGTTTCAGCCCCTCCATTTCTCGCCCCCTGTTTCAGCCCTCTGTTTCTCGCCCTCTGAGTCAGCCCCTCTGTTTCAGCCCCTCTGTTTCTCACCCACTTTTTCAGCCCCTCTGTTGCTCGCCCTCTGTTTCTCGCGTTCTGTTTCAGCCCCTCTGTTTCAGTCACTCTGTTTCAGACCCGCTGTTTCAGACCCTCTGCTTCTCGCCCTCTGTTTCAGCTCTTCGGATTCTCGCCCTCTGTCTCTCGCCCTATGTTTCAGCCCCTCTGTTTCGGCCCCTCTGTTTCAGCCCCTCTGATTCAGCCCCTCTGTTTCATCCCCTCTGTTTCTCGCCCTCTGTTTCTCACAAAATTTTTCAGCCAAACTGTTGCAGCCCCACTGTTTCAGCCCATCTGTTTCTCGCTCTCTGTTTCAGACCATTTTTTCAGCCCCTCTGTTTCTCACACTCTGTTTCAGCCCCTCTGTTTCTCGCCCTCTGTTTCAGCCGCTCTGTTTCAGCGCCTCTGTTTCTCGCCCTCTCTTTCTGCCCCTCTGTTTCTCGCACTCTGTTTCTCGCCCTCTGTTTCAGCCGCTCTGTTTCAGCGCCTCTGTTTCTCGCCCTCTGTTTCTGCCCCTCTGTTTCTCGCACTCTGTTTCTCGCCCTCTGTTTCAGCACCTCTGTTTCAGCACCTCTGTTTCTCGCACTCTGTTTCTCACCCTCTGTTTCAGCTCTTCTGTTTCTCACCCTCTGTTTCTCGCACTATGTTTCAGCCCCTCTGATTCAGCCCCTGTGTTACAGCCCCTCTGTTTCTCGCCCTCTGATTCAGCCGCTCTGTTTCAGCGTCTCTGTTTCTCGCCCTCTGTTTCTGCCCCTCTGTTTCAGACCCTCTGTTTCAGACCCTCTGTTTCTCGCGTTCTATTTCAGCCCCTCAGTTTCATTCCCTCTGTTTCAGCCCCTCTATTTCTCGCCCTCTGTTTCAGACCCTCTGTTTCAGCCCCTCTGTTTCTTGCCCTCTGTTTCAGCCCCTCCATTACTCGCCCCCTGTTTCAGCCCCTCTGTTTCAGCCCATCTGTTTCTCGCCCTCTGTTTTAGCCCCTCTGTTTCTCACCCTCTGTTTCAGCCCCTCTGTTTCAGCCCCGCTGTTTCTCGCCCTCTGTTCCAGCCCCTCTGTTTCAACCCCTCTGTTTCAGTCCCTCTGTTTCTTGCCCTCTGTTTCAGCCCCTCCATTTCTCGCCCCCTGTTGCAGCCCCTCTGTTTCAGTCCCTCTGTTTCTTGCCCTCTGTTTCAGCCCCTCCATTTCTCGCCCTCTGTTTCAGCTCCTCTGTTTCAGCCCCTCTGTTTCTCGCCCTCTGTTTCAGCCCCTCTGTTTCTCGCCCCCTGTTTCAGCCCCTCTGTTTCTCGCCCTCTGTTTCACCCCCTCCATTTCTCACCCCCTGTTTCAGCCCCTCTGTTTCAACCCCTCTGTTTCTTGCCCTCTGTTTCAGCCCCTCCATTTCTCGCCCCCTGTTTCAGCCCTCTGTTTCTCGCCCTCTGAGTCAGCCCCTCTGTTTCAGCCCCTCTGTTTCTCGCCCTCTGTTTCAGCCCCTCCATTTCTCGCCCCCTGTTTCAGCCCCTCTGTTTCAACCCCTCTGTTTCTCGCCCTCTGTTTCAGCCCCTCCATTTCTCGCGCCCTGTTTCAGCCCTCTGTTTCTCGCCCTCTGAGTCAGCCCCTCTGTTTCATCCCCTCTGTTTCTCGCTCTCTGTTTCTCGCCCTCTGTTTCTCACAAAATTTTTCAGCCAAACTGTTGGAGCCCCACTGTTTCAGCCCATCTGTTTCTCGCTCTCTGTTTCAGACCATTTTTTCAGCCCCTCTGTTTCTCACACTCTGTTTCAGCCCCTCTGTTTCAGTCACACTGTTTCAGACCCGCTGTTTCAGACCCTCTGTTTCTCGCCCTCTCTTTCTGCCCCTCTGTTTCTCGCACTCTGTTTCTCGCCCTCTGTTTCAGCCCCTCTGTTTCAGCACCTCTGTTTCAGCCCCTCTGTTGCTCGCCCTCTGTTTCAGCCCCTCTGTTGCTCGCACTCTGTTTCTCACCCTCTGTTTCAGCCCCTCTATTTCTCACCCTCTGTTTCAGCCCCTCTGTTTCTCGCCCTCTGTTTCAGCCCCTCCGTTTCTTCCCCCTCTGTTTCAGCCACTCTGTTTCTCACCCTCTGTTTCAGACCCTCTGTTTCAGCCCCTCTGTTTCTTGCCCTCTGTTTCAGCCCCTCCATTACTCGCCCCCTGTTTCAGCCCCTCTGTTTCAGCCCATCTGTTTCTCGCCCTCTGTTTTAGCCCCTCTGTTTCTCACCCTCTGTTTCAGCCCCTCTGTTTCAGCCCCTCTGTTTCTCGCCCTCTGTTTCAGCCCCTCTGTTTCAGCCCCTCTATTTCTCGCCCTCTGTTTCAGCCCCTCTGTTTCAGCCCCGCTGTGTCTCGCCCTCTGTTTCAGCTCCTCTGTTTCAGCCCCTCTGTTTCTCGCCCTCTTTTTCAGCCCCTCTGTTTCTCACCCCCTGTTTCAGCCCCTCTGTTTCTCGCCCCCTGTTTCAGCCCCTCCATTTCTCGCCCCCGGTTTCAGCCCCTCTGTTTCTCGCCCTCTGAGTCAGCCCATCTGTTTCAGCCCCTCTGTTTCTCACCCACTCTTTCAGCCACTCTGTTGCTCGCCCTCTGTTTCAGCCAATCTGTTTCAGCCCCTCTGTTTCTCGCCCTCTGTTTCAGACCCTCCATTTCTCGCCCCCTGTTTCAGCCCCTCTGTTTCTCGCCCTCTGAGTCAGCCCCTCTGTTTCAGCCCCTCTGTTTCTCACCCACTCTTTCAGCCACTCTGTTGCTCGCCCTCTGTTTCAGCCAAACTGTTTCAGCCCCTCTGTTTCTCGCCCCCTGTTTCAGCCCCTCTGTTTCTCGCCCTCTGTTTCAGCCCCTCTGTTTCAGCACCTCTGTTTCTTGCCCTCTGTTTCAGCCGCTCTGTTTCAGCGTCTCTGTTTCTCGCCCTCTGTTTCTGCCCCTCTGTTTCAGACCCTCTGTTTCAGACCCTCTGTTTCTCGCGTTCTGTTTCAGCCCCTCTGTTTCTCGCCCTCTGTTTCAGCCCCTCTATTTCTCGCCCTCTGTTTCAGCCCCTCTGTTTCAGCCCCGCTGTGTCTCGCCCTCTGTTTCAGCTCCTCTGTTTCAGCCCCTCTGTTTCTCGCCCTCTGTTTCAGCCCCTGTTTCTCGCCCCCTGTTTCAGCCCCTCTGTTTCTCGCCCTCTGTTTCACACCCTCCATTTCTCACCCCCTGTTTCAGCCCCTCTGTTTCAACCCCTCTGTTTCTTGCCCTCTGTTTCAGCCCCTCCATTTCTCGCCCCCTGTTTCAGCCCTCTGTTTCTCGCCCTCTGAGTCAGCCCCTCTGTTTCAGCCCCTCTGTTTCTCGCCCTCTGTTTCAGCCCCTCCATTTCTCGCCCCCTGTTTCAGCCCCTCTGTTTCAACCCCTCTGTTTCTCGCCCTCTGTTTCAGCCCCTCCATTTCTCGCCCCCTGTTTCAGCCCTCTGTTTCTCGCCCTCTGAGTCAGCCCCTCTGTTTCATCCCCTCTGTTTCTCGCTCTCTGTTTCTCGCCCTCTGTTTCTCACAAAATTTTTCAGCCAAACTGTTGGAGCCCCACTGTTTCAGCCCATCTGTTTCTCGCTCTCTGTTTCAGACCATTTTTTCAGCCCCTCTGTTTCTCACACTCTGTTTCAGCCCCTCTGTTTCAGTCACACTGTTTCAGACCCGCTGTTTCAGACCCTCTGTTTCTCGCCCTCTCTTTCTGCCCCTCTGTTTCTCGCACTCTGTTTCTCGCCCTCTGTTTCAGCCCCTCTGTTTCAGCACCTCTGTTTCAGCCCCTCTGTTGCTCGCCCTCTGTTTCAGCCCCTCTGTTGCTCGCACTCTGTTTCTCACCCTCTGTTTCAGCCCCTCTGTTTCTCGCCCTCTGTTTCAGCCCCTCTGTTTCTCGCCCTCTGTTTCAGCCCCTCCGTTTCTTCCCCCTCTGTTTCAGCCACTCTGTTTCTCACCCTCTGTTTCAGCCCCTCTGTTTCTCGCCCTCTGTTTCAGCCCCTCTGTTTCTCACCTCTGTTTCATTCCCTCTGTTTCTCACCTCTGTTTCATTCCCTCTGTTTCAGCCCCACTGTTTCTCGCCCTCTGATTCAGCCCCTCTGTTTCAGCCCAACTGATTCTTACCCAGAGTTTCAGCCCCTCTGTTGCAGTCCCTCTGGTTCTCGCCCTTTGTTTCTGCCCCTCTGTTTCAGCCCCTCTGTTTCTCACCCTCTGTTTCTTGCCATCTGTTTCAGCCAATCTGTTTCAGCCAATCTGTTTCTCACCCCATGTTTCAGACCCTCTGTTTCAGCCCCTCTGTTTCTTGCCCTCTGTTTCAGCCCCTCCATTACTCGCCCCCTGTTTCAGCCCCTCTGTTTCAGCCCATCTGTTTCTGGCCCTCTGTTTTAGCCCCTCTGTTTCTCGCCCTCTGTTTCTGCCCCTCTGTTTCAGCCCCGCTGTTTCTCGCCCTCTGTTCCAGCCCCTCTGTTTCAGCCCCTCTGTTTCTCGCCCTCTGTTTCAGCCACTCTGTTTCAGCCCCTCTGTTTCAGCCCCTCTGTTTCAGACCCTCCATTTCTCGCCCCCTGTTTCAGCCCCTCTGTTTCAACCCCTCTGAGTCAGCCCCTCTGTTTCAGCCCCTCTGTTTCTCACCCACTCTTTCAGCCACTCTGTTGCTCGCCCTCTGTTTCAGCCAATCTGTTTCAGCCCCTCTGTTTCTCGCCCCCTGTTTCAGCCCCTCTGTTTCTCGCCCTCTGTTTCAGCCCCTCTGTTTCAGCACCTCTGTTTCTTGCCCTCTGTTTCAGCCGCTCTGTTTCAGCGCCTCTGTTTCAGCCCCTCTGATTCAGACCCTCTGTTTCAGACCCTCTGTTTCTCGCGTTCTGTTTCAGCCCCTCTGTTTCTCGCCCTCTGTTTCAGCCCCTCTGTTTCAGCCCCTCTGTTTCAGCCCCTCTGTTTCAGCCCCTCTGTTTCTCGCCCTCTGTTTCAGCCCCTCTGTTTCAGCCCCGCTGTGTCTCACCCTCTGTTTCAGCTCCTCTGTTTCAGCCCCTCTGTTTCTCGCCCTCTGTTTCAGCCCCTCTGTTTCTCGCCCCCTGTTTCAGCCCCTCTGTTTCTCGCCCTCTGTTTCAGCCCCTCCATTTCTCGCCCCCTGTTTCAGCCCCTCTGTTTCAACCCCTCTGTTTCTCGCCCTCTGTTTCAGCCCCTCCATTTCTCGCCCCCTGTTTCAGCCCTCTGTTTCTCGCCCTCTGAGTCAGCCCCTCTGTTTCAGCCCCTCTGTTTCTCACCCACTTTTTCAGCCCCTCTGTTGCTCGCCCTCTGTTTCTCGCGTTCTGTTTCAGCCACTCTGTTTCAGTCACTCTGTTTCAGACCCGCTGTTTCAGACCCTCTGCTTCTCGCCCTCTGTTTCAGCTCTTCGGATTCTCGCCCTCTGTCTCTCGCCCTATGTTTCAGCCCCTCTGTTTCGGCCCCTCTGTTTCAGCCCCTCTGATTCAGCCCCTCTGTTTCATCCCCTCTGTTTCTCGCCCTCTGTTTCTCACAAAATTTTTCAGCCAAAATGTTGCAGCCCCACTGTTTCAGCCCATCTGTTTCTCGCTCTCTGTTTCAGACCATTTTTTCAGCCCCTCTGTTTCTCACACTCTGTTTCAGCCCCTCTGTTTCTCGCCCTCTGTTTCAGCCGCTCTGTTTCAGCGCCTCTGTTTCTCCCCCTCTGTTTCTCGCACTCTGTTTCTCGCCCTCTGTTTCAGCACCTCTGTTTCAGCACCTCTGTTTCAGCACCTCTGTTTCTCGCACTCTGTTTCTCACCCTCTGTTTCAGCTCTTCTGTTTCTCACCCTCTGTTTCTCGCCCTATGTTTCAGCCCCTCTGATTCAGCCCATGTGTTACAGCCCCTCTGTTTCTCGCCCTCTGATTCAGCCCCTCTGTTTCAGCCCCTCTGTTTCCCACCTTCTGTTTCAGCCCCTCTGTTGCTCGCCCTCTGTTTCAGCCCCTCTGTTTCTCACCCTCTGTTTCAGCCCCTCCCTTTCTTGCCCCTCTGTTTCAGCCACTCTGTTTCTCACCCTCTGTTTCAGCCCATCTGTTTCTCGCCCTCTGTTTCAGCCCCTCTGTTTCTCACCTCTGTTTCATTCCCTCTGTTTCAGCCCCTCTGTTTCTCGCCCTCTGATTCAGCCCCTCTGTTTCAGCCCAACTGATTCTTACCCAGAGTTTCAGCCCCTCTGTTGCAGTCCCTCTGGTTCTCGCCCTTTGCTTCTGTCCCTCTGTTTCAGCCCCTCTGTTTCTCACCGTCTGTTTCTTGCCATCTGTTTCAGCCAATCTGTTTCTCACCCCATGTTTCAGACCCTCTGTTTCAGCCCCTCTGTTTCTTGCCCTCTGTTTCAGCCCCTCCATTACTCGCCCCCTGTTTCAGCCCCTCTGATTCAGCCCCTGTGTTACAGCCCCTCTGTTTCTCGCCCTCTGATTCAGCCCCGTCTGTTTCAGCCCCTCTGTTTCCCACCTTCTGTTTCAGCCCCTCTGTTGCTCGCCCTCTGTTTCAGCTCCTCTGTTTCTCACCCTCTGTTTCAGCCCCTCCCCTTCTTGCCCCTCTGTTTCAGCCACTCTGTTTCTCACCCTCTGTTTCAGCCCCTCTGTTTCTCGCCCTCTGTTTCAGCCCCTCTGTTTCTCACCTCTGTTTCATTCCCTCTGTTTCAGCCCCTCTGTTTCTCGCCCTCTGATTCAGCCCCTCTGTTTCAGCCCAACTGATTCTTACCCAGAGTTTCAGCCCCTCTGTTGCAGTCCCTCTGGTTCTCGCCCTTTGCTTCTGTCCCTCTGTTTCAGCCCCTCTGTTTCTCACCCTCTGTTTCTTGCCATCTGTTTCAGCCAATCTGTTTCAGCCCCTCCATTTCTCACCCCCTGTTTCAGCCCCTCTGTTTCAGCCCATCTATTTCTCGCCCTCTGTTTTAGCCCCTCTGTTTCTCGCCCTCTGTTTCAGCCCATCTGTTTCTCGCCCTCTGTTTTAGCCCCTCTGTTTCTCGCCCTCTGTTTCAGCCCCTCTGTTTCAGCCCCGCTGTTTCTCGCCCTCTGTTCCAGCCACTCTGTTTCAGCCCCTCTGTTTCTCACCCTCTGTTTCAGTCCCTCCATTTCTCGCCCCCTGTTGCAGCCCATCTGTTTCTCACCCTCTGTTTCAGCCAATCTGTTTCAGCACCTCTGTTTCTCGACCTCTGTTTCAGACCCTCAGTTTCAGCCCCTCTGTTTCTTGCCCTCTGTTTCAGCCCCTCCATTACTCGACCCCTGTTTCAGCCCCTCTGTTTCAGCCCATCTGTTTCTCGCCCTCTGTTTTAGCCCCTCTGTTTCTCGCCCTCTGTTTCAGCCCCTCTGTTTTAGCCCCTCTGTTTCTCGCCCTCTGTTTCAGCCCCTCCATTTCTCGCCCCCTGTTGCAGCCCCTCTGTTTTTCAGCCCCTCTGTTTCAGCCCCTCTGTTTCAGCCCCTCTGTTTCTCGCCCTCTGGTTCTGCCCTCTGTTTCAGCCCCTGTGTTTCTCGCCCTCTGTTTCAGCCCCTCTGTTTCAGCCCCTCTATTTCTCGCCCTCTGTTTCAGCCCCTTGTTTCAGCCCCGCTGTGTCTCACCCTCTGTTTCAGCTCCTCTGTTTCAGCCGCTCTGTTTCTCGCCCTCTGTTTCAACCCCTCTGTTTCTCGCACCCTGTTTCAGCCCCTCTGTTTCTCGCCCTCTGTTTCAGCCCCTCTGTTTCTCGCCCTCTGTTTCAGCCCCTCTGTTTCAGCACCTCTGTTTCTTGCCCTCTGTTTCAGCCGCTCTGTTTCAGCGCCTCTGTTTCTCGCCCTCTGTTTCTGCCCCTCTGTTTCAGACCCTCTGTTTCAGACCCTCTGTTTCTCGCGTTCTGTTTCAGCTCCTCTGTTTCAGCCCCTCTGTTTCTCGCCCTCTGTTTCAGCCCCTCTGTTTCTCGCCCCCTGTTTCAGCCCCTCTGTTTCTCGCCCTCTGTTTCAGCCCTCTGTTTCAGCCCCTCTGTTTCTCGCCCTCTGGTTCTGCCCCTCTGTTTCAGCCCCTCTGTTTCTCGCCCTCTGTTTCAGCCCCTCTGTTTCAGCCCCTCTATTTCTCGCCCTCTGTTTCAGCCCCTCTGTTTCAGCCCCGCTGTGTCTCGCCCTCTGTTTCAGCTCCTCTGTTTCAGCCCCTCTGTTTCTCGCCCTCTGTTTCAACCCCTCTGTTTCTCGCCCCCTGTTTCAGCCCCTCTGTTTCTCGCCCCCTGTTTCAGCCCCTCTGTTTCTCGCACTCTGTTTCAGCCCCTCCATTTCTCGCCCCCTGTTTCAGCCCTTCTGTTTCAGCCCCTCAGTTTCTCGCCCTCTGTATCAGCCCCTCCATTTCTCACCCCCTGTTTCAGCCCCTCTGTTTCTCGCCCTCTGAGTCAGCCCCTCTGTTTCAGCCCCTCTGTTTCTCACCCACTCTTTCAGCCACTCTGTTGCTCCCCTCTGTTTCAGCCTATCTGTTTCAGCCCCTCTGTTTCTCGCCCACTCTTTCAGCCCCTCTGTTTCAGACCCTCTGTTTCAGACCCTCTGTTTCTCGCGTTCTGTTTCAGCCCCTCTGTTTCTCGCACTCTGTTTCTCGCCCTCTGTTTCAGCCCCTCTGTTTCAGAACCTCTGTTTCTCGCCCTCTGTTTCAGCCCCTCTGTTTCTCGCCCTCTGTTTCAGCCCCTCTGTTTCAGACACTCTGTTTCAGACCCTCTGTTTCTCGCATTTTGTTTCTCGCCCTCTGTTTCAGCCCCTCTGTTTCAGACCCTCTGCTTCTCGCCCTCTGTTTCAGCTCTTCGGATTCTCGCCCTCTGTCTCTCGCCCTATATTTCAGCCCCTCTGTTTCAGCCCCTCTGTTTCAGCCCCTCTGATTCAGCCCCTCTGATTCAGCCCCTCCTTTTCTCGCCCCCTGTTTCTCGCCCTCTGTTTCTCACAAAATGCTTCAGACAAACTGTTTCAGCCCCTGTGTTTCAGCCCATCTGTTTCTCGCTCTCTGTTTCAGCCCATTTTTTCAGCCCCTCTGTTTCTCACACTCTGTTTCAGCACCTCTCTTTCTCGCCCTCTGTTTCAGCCCTCTGTTTCAGCACCTCTCTTTCTTGCCCTCTGTTTCAGCCGCTCTGTTTCAGCGCCTCTGTTTCTGGCCCTCTGTTTCTGCCCCTCTGTTTCTCGCACTCTGTTTCTCGCCCTCTGTTTCAGCCCTCTGTTTCAGCACCTCTGTTTCTCGCACTATGTTTCTCACCCTCTGTTTCAGCTCCTCTGTTTCTCGTCCTCTTTTTCTCGCCCTATGTTTCAGCCCCTCTGATTCAGCCCCTGTGTTACAGCCCCTCTGTTTCTCGCCCTCTGATTCAGCCCCTCTGTTACAGCTCCTCTGTTTCTCACCCTCTGTTTCAGCCCCTCTGTTGCTCGCCCTCTGTTTCAGCCCCTCTGTTTCTCACCCTCTGTTTCAGGCCCTCTGTTTCTCACCCTCTGTTTCAGGCCCTCTGTTTCTCGCACTCTGTTTCAGGCCCTCTGTTTCAGCCCCTCTGTTTCTCACCCTCTGTTTCAGCCCCTCTGTTTCTCGCCCTCTGTTTCAGCCCCTCCGTTTCTTGCCCTCTGTTTCAGCCCCTCTGTTTCTCGCCCTCTGTTTCAGCCCCTCTGTTTCTCACCTCTGTTTCATTCTCTCTGTTTCAGCCCCTCTGTTTTTCACCCTCTGATTCAGCCCCTCTGTTTCAGCCCTCTGATTCTCACCCACTGTTTTAGCCCCTCTGTTGCTCGCCCTCTGTTTCAGCCCCTCTGATTCAGCCGCTCTGTTTCTCGCCCTCTGTTTCAGCCCCTCTGTTTCAACCCCTCTGTTCCTCTCCCTCTGTTTCAGCCCCTCCATTTCTCGCCCGCTGTTGCAGCCCCTCTGTTTCTCACCCTCTGTTTCAGCCCCTTTGTTTCTCGCCCTCAGTTTCAGCCCCTCTGTTTCAGCCCCTCTGTTTCTCGCCCTCTGTTTCAGCCCCTCTGTTTCTCACCCTCTGTTTCAGCCCCTCTGTTTCAGCCCCTATGTTTCAGCCCCTATGTTTCAGCCCCTATGTTTCAGCCCCTCTGTTTCTCGCCCTCTGTTCAGACCCTCTGTTTCTCGCCCTCTGTTTCAGACCCTCTGTTTCTCGGCCCCTGTTTCAGCCCCACTGTTTCAGCCCCTCTGTTTCAGCCCCTCTCTTTCTCGCCCTCTGTTTCAGCCCTCCATTTCTCGCCCCCTGTTTCATCCCCTCTGTTTCTCGCCCTCTGATTCAGCCCCTCTGTTTCTCGCCCACTGTTTCAGCCCCTCTGTTTCAGCCCCTCTGTTTCAGGCCCTCTGTTTCTGCCCCGCTGTTTCTCAACCTATGTTTCAGCCCCTCTGTTTCTCACCCACTGTTACAGCCCCTCTGTTTCTCACCCTCTGTTTCAGCCCCTCTGTTTCTCGCCCTCTGTTTCAGCCCCTCTGTTTCAGCCCATCTGTTTCTCGCCCTCTGTTTCAGCCCCTCTGTTTCTCGCCCTCTGTTTCAGCCCCTCTGTTTCAGCACCTCTGTTTCTCGCACTCTGTTTCTCACCCTCTGTTTCAGCTCTTCTGTTTCTCGCCCTCTGTTTCATTCTCTCTGTTTCAGCCCCTCTGTTTTTCACCCTCTGATTCAGCCCCTCTGTTTCAGCCCTCTGATTCTAACCCACTGTGTTAGCCCCTCTGTTGCTCGCCCTCTGTTTCAGCCCCTATGATTCAGCCGCTCTGTTTCTCGCCCTCTGTTTCAGCCCCTCTGTTTCAACCCCTCTGTTCCTCTCCCTCTGTTTCAGCCCCTCCATTTCTCGCCCGCTGTTGCAGCCCCTCTGTTTCTCACCCTCTGTTTCAGCCCCTCTGTTTCAGCCCCTTTGTTTCTCGCCCTCTGTTTCAGCCCCTCTGTTTCAGCCCCTCTGCTTCTCGCCCTCTGTTTCAGCCCCTCTGTTTCTCGCCCTCTGTTTCAGCCCCTCTGTTTCTCACAAAATGTTTCAGCCAAACTGTTTCAGCCCCTGTGTTTCAGCCCATCTGTTTCTCGCTCTCTGTTTCAGCCCATTTTTTCAGCCCCTCTGTTTCTCACACTCTGTTCAGCACCTCTCTTTCTCGCCCTCTGTTTCAGCCCCTCTGTTTCAGCACCTCTGTTTCAGCTGCTCTGTTTCAGCGCCTCTGTTTCTCGCCCTCTGTTTCTGCCCCTCTGTTTCTCGCACTCTGTTTCTCGCCCTCTGTTTCAGCCCCTCTGTTTCAGCACCTCTGTTTCTCGCACTATGTTTCTCACCCTCTGTTTCAGCTCTTCTGTTTCTCGTCCTCTTTTTCTCGCCCTATGTTTCAGCCCCTCTGATTCAGCCCCTGTGTTACAGCCCCTCTGTTTCTCGCCTCTGATTCAGCCCTCTGTTTCAGCCCCTCTGTTTCTCACCCTCTGTTTCAGCCCCTCTGTTTCTCACCCTCTGTTTCAGCCCCTCTGTTTCTCACCCTCTGTTTCAGGCCCTCTGTTTCTCACCCTCTGTTTCTCACCCTCTGTTTCTCACCCTTTGTTTCAGCCCCTCTGTTTCTCGCCCTCTGTTTCAGCCCCTCCGTTTCTTGCCCCTCTGTTTCAGCCCCTCCGTTTCTCACCTCTGTTTCATTCTCTCTGTTTCAGCCCCCTCTGTTTTTCACCCTCTGATTCAGCCCCTCTGTTTCAGCCCCTCTGATTCTCACCCACTGTTTTAGCCCCTCTGTTGCTCGCCCTCTGTTTCAGCCCCTCTGATTCAGCCGCTCTGTTTCTCGCCCTCTGTTTCAGCCCCTCTGTTTCAGCCCCTTTGATTCTCGCCCTCTGTTTCAGCCCTCTGTTTCAGCCCCTCTGTTTCTCGCCCTCTGTTTTCAGCCCTATGTTTCTCGCCCTCTGTTTCAGCCCCTCTGTTTCAGTCCCTCTGTTTCAGCCCCTCTGTTTCTCGCCCTCTGTTTCAGACCCTCTGTTTCTCGCCCTCTGTTTCAGACCCTCTGTTTCTCGGCCCCTATTTCAGCCCCACTGTTTCAGCACCTCTGTTTCAGCCCCTCTCTTTCTCGCCCTCTGTTTCAGCCCTCCATTTCTTGCCCCCTGTTTCATCCCCTCTGTTTCTCGCCCTCTGATTCAGCCCCTCTGTTTCTCGCCCACTGTTTCAGCCCCTCTGTTTCAACCCCTCTGTTCCTCTCCCTCTGTTTCAGCCCCTCTGTTTCAACCCCTCTGTTCCTCTCCCTCTGATTCAGCCCCTCTGTTTCTCGCCCTCTGTTTCAGCCCTCTGTTTCAACCCCTCTGTTCCTCTCCCTCTGTTTCAGCCCCTCCATTTCTCGCCCGCTGTTGCAGCCCCTCTGTTTCTCACCCTCTGTTTCAGCCCCTCTGTTTCAGCCCCTTTGATTCTCGCCCTCTGTTTCAGCCCCTCTGTTTCAGCCCCTCTGTTTCTCGCCCTCTGTTTCAGCCCCTATGTTTCTCGCCCTCTGTTTCAGCCCCTCTGTTTCAGTCCCTCTGTTTCAGCCCCTCTGTTTCTCGCCCTCTGTTTCAGCCCCTCTGTTTCAGCCCCTCTGTTTCAGACCCTCTGTTTCTCGCCCTCTGTTTCAGACCCTCTGTTTCTCGGCCCCTATTTCAGCCCCACTGTTTCAGCACCTCTGTTTCAGCCCCTCTCTTTCTCGCCCTCTGTTTCAGCCCTCCATTTCTTGCCCCCTGTTTCATCCCCTCTGTTTCTCGCCCTCTGATTCAGCCCCTCTGTTTCTTGCCACTGTTTCAGCCCCTCTGTTTCAGCCCCTCTGTTTCAGCCCCGCTGTTTCTCAACCTATGTTTCAGCCCCTCTGTTTCTCACCCACTGTTACAGCCCCTCTGTTTCTCGCCCTATGTTTCAGCCCCTCTGTTTCTCACCCTCTGTTGCAGCCCCTCTGTTTCTCGCCCTCTGTTTTAGCCCCTCTGTTTCAGCCCATCTGTTTCTCGCCCTCTGTTTCAGCCCCTCTGTTTCTCGCCCTCTGTTTCAGCCCCTCTGTTTCAGCACCTCTGTTCCTCGCACCCTGTTTCTCACCCTCTGTTTCAGCTCTTCTGTTTCTCGCCCTCTGTTTCTCGCCCTATGTTTCAGCCCCTCTGATTCAGCCCCTGTGTTACAGCCCCTCTGTCTCTCGCCCTCTGTTTCAGCCCCTCTGTTTCAGCCCTCTGTTTCTCGCCCTCTGTTTCAGCCCCTCTGTTTCCGCCCTGCTGTGTCTCGCCCTCTGTTTCAGCCCCTCTGTTTCCCCCCCACCCTGTTTCAGCCCCTCTGTTTCTCGCCCTCTGATTCAGCTCCTCTGTTTCAGCCCCTCTGTTTCTCACCCACTGTATCAGCCCCTCTGTCTATTCTCTCGCTCTTTTCTCTCGCTCCCTCTCTTTTCTCTCTCTCTTCCCTTTTTTTCTCTATCTCTTTTCTCTCTCTCTTTACTCTCTCTCTCTCTTTTCTCTGTCTTTCCCTTTTCCCCTCTCTCTCTTTTCTCACTCTCTCTTTTCTCTCTCTTTTCACTCTCGCTCTTTTCGCTCTCTCTTTCTCTCTCTTTTCTCTCTCTCTCTTTCCTCTCTCTGTCTCTTTTCTCTCTCTGTTTTCTCTCTCTCTCTTTTCTCACTCTTTCCTCTCTCTCTTTTCTTTCTGTTTTCTCTCTCTCTTTTCTCACTCTCTCTCTCTTTTCTCTTTTCTCTCGCTCCATTTTCTCTCTCTCTCTTTTCTCTCCGTCTCTCTTTTCTCCTTTCTCTCTCTCTCTTTTTTCTCTCTCTCTTTTCTCTCTCTCTCTCTTCTCTCTCTCTTTGTTTTTTCTCTCTCTTTTCTCTCTCTTTTCTCTCTGTCTCTTTTTTCTCAGTCTTTTTTCTCCCTCTCTCCCTCTTTTCTCTCTCTCTGTCTCTCTTTTCTCTCTCTGTTCTCTCTCTTTTCTCTCTCTTTCTCTCTCTCTTTTTCTGCCTTTTCTCTCTCTCTCTCTTTTCACTCTCTTTTCTCTCTCTCTCTTTTCTCTCTCTGTCTCTTTTCTCTCTCTCTCTTTTCTCTCTCTGTCTCTTTTCTCTCTCTCTCTTTCCCTCTCTCTCTTTTCTATCTCTCTCTCTCTGTTTTCTCTCTCCCTCTTCCTTCACTCTCTCTTTTCTCTCTCTCACTTTTCTCTCTCTCTGTCTCTTTTCTGTCTCTTTTCTCTCTCTCTCCCTTTTCTCTTTCTCTTTTCTCTCTCTCTCTTTTCACTCTATATTCTCTCTCTCTCTTTTCTCTCTCTCTCTCTCTCACTCTCTCTTTTCTTTCTCTCTCTTTTCTCTTTCTCTCTCTCTTTTCTCTCCTTTACTCTCTCTCCTTTCTCTCTCTTCTCTTTTTTCTCTCTCTTTTCTCTCTCTCTTTACTCTCTCTCTCTTTTTCGCTGTCTTTCCCTTTTCTCTCTCTCTCTTTTCTCTCTCTCTCTCACTCTCTCTTTTCTCACTCGCTTCTCTTTCTCTCTTTTCTCTCTCTCTCTCGCTCTCTCATTTCTCTCTCTCTTTTTCTCTCTCTCTCTTTTTTCTCTCTCTCTATTCTCTCTCTCTCTTTTCTCCCTCTCTCTCTTTTCTCTCTCTCTCTCTTTTCTCTCTCTCTATTTTCACTCTCTCTTTTCTCTCTCTCTCTCTCTTTTCTCTCTCTTCTCTCTCTCTCTCTTCACTCTCTTTTTACTCTCTCTCTTTTCCTCTCTCTTCTCTCTCTCTCTCTCTCTTTTCTCTCCCTCTCTTTTCTCTCTCTCTCTTTTCCCCTCTCTGTTTTCTCTCTCTCTCTGATTTCTCTCTCGCTCTTCTTTCTCTCTCTCTCTTTTTCTCTCTCTCTATTTTCACACTCTTTTCTCTCCATCTTTTCTCTTTGTCTCTTTTCTCTCTCACACTCTCTTTTTTTCTCTCTCTCTTTTCTCTTTTCTCTCTCTCTTTTCCCTCTCTCTTATCTCTCTCTCTCTCTCTTTTCTCTCTCTCTCTTTTATCTCTTTCTTTTCTCTCTCTCTCTTTTTTCTCTCTCTCTTTTCACTCTCATTCTTTTCTCTCTCTTTTCTCTCTTTCCTCTCTCTCTCTATTCTCTGTCTCTCTCTTTCTCTCTCAATTTTCTCTCTCTCTCTTTGCTCTCATTTTTTTCTCTCTCTCCCTTTTCTCTCTCTCTGTTTTCTTTCTCTCTCTCCCTATTTTCTCTCTTTTCTCTCATTTCTCTCTCTCTCTCTTTTCTTTCTCTCTTTTCTCTCTTTTCTCTCTTTTCTCTCTCTATTCTCTCTCTCTTTTCTCTCTCGTTTCTCTCTCTCTTTTCTCTCTCTCTTCTCTCTCTCTTTTCTCTCCTTTCTCTCTATTTTTCTCTCTCTCTCTTCTCTCTCCCTCTATTTTCTCTCTCTCTTTTCTCGCTCTCTCTTCTCACTCTCTTTTCTCTCTCTCTCTTCTCTCTCTCTTTTCTCTCTCTATCTTTTATCTTTCTCTCCCTCTCTCTCTCCTTTCTCTCTCTGTATCTTTTCTCTCTCTCTCTCTTTTCCCTCTCTCTCTTTTCTATCTCTCTCTCTCTCTCTGTCTTCTTCTCTCTCTTCTTCTCTCTCTCTCTTGTCTCTCTCTCTCCCTTTTCTCTCTATTTTCTCTCTCTTTTCTCTCTCTTTTCTCTCTCTTTTCTCTCTCTCTTTTCTCTCTCTCTCTTCTCTCTCTCTCTTCTCTCTCTTCTCCCTCTTATCTCTCTCTCTTTTCTCTTTCTTATCTCTCTCTCTTTTCTCTCTCTCTCTTTTCTCTCTCTCTCTTTTCTCTCTCTCTCTTTTCTCTCTCTATCTCTCTTTTCTCTCTCTCTCTTCTCTCTCTCTTTTCTCTCTCTCTCTTTTCTCTCTCTCTCTTTTCTCTCTCT
>NW_027310310.1:0-106516 GCF_047496795.1 Chiloscyllium punctatum
CATTTCGGTAAGTTAAAGCGGGGTAGTGCCCTGGGAAATGTTGCTTAACAAAGAAAACTATGGGTGAAGATTCATAGTTCCTTGAAAGTGGAGTTTAGGTCGATAGAGTAGTGAGGAACGTGGTTGACGTGCTTTCCTTAATCGGTCAGAACACTGAGAATAGGAGTAGGGGTAGCGTGAGGGGCTTGTACAAGACGTAGGTGAGGCCACGTTAATAAAACTGCGTACATATCAGTTGACCCTTTTAAAGGATGGATGTTGTTAAGCTTGAAAGGGTGCAGAAAAGATTTACAAAGATTTTCTGGAACCTGAGAGTTTGAGCTACAGGGAGATGATGAACAGGTTGAGGCTTTTTCCCCGGACTGTTAGAGACTGAATGGTGACATGACAGAGGTTTAATAAAGTTCTGAGGGGCATGGATAGTCTGATTGGACAAGATCTTTTTCCCAGCGTAGGGGCTTCCAGAACAAGACAGCATAGGATGAAGGTGACAGGGCAAAGACTGAGAAGGGACCTGAGGGGAAACCTTTTCATACAGAGGCTGGTGGGTGTACTGTCAGAGAAAGTAGTGAAAGTGGGTACAATTACATGTTTACAATGTAACTGGATAGGTACATAAATAGGAATGGATCATGCGATGTTGGCCAAATGCTGGCAAGTTGGATGAGATCTGATTAAGATGCCTGATTGGCATGGACAAATTGGACAAAAGGATCTTTTTCCACGCTGTATGATTCTCTTATTCTCACAGCGGGATGAGGAATAATTCTAAAAGGGCCATTCGAATGGGAATTCTCTTCCCCGGAAGTTTGTGGTGCCTCTCTGATTGCAAGTATTCACAGCTGAGTTAGTGAAAGATTTGACAGAGAAGTGAGTCACGGATAATGGGACACAGACAGGACGATGAGGCTGAGACCACAATCTGATCAGCCACAATCTTAATGTCTGGTGGAGAAGGCTCAAATTCTCTAATGACCCACTCCTGCTCCTCACTCCCATGTTTCTGTGTTCCATTCAACCCCTCTAACCTGCTAGACAGGAGCAGTCAGATTCCACTTATTGTTGTAGCATGGTGCACTGAAATAGAGGAAATAATTCGGTCCCTCAAGACTGTCCCATTCGGTTTGGGAGATTTGTAAACTGTAATTGGAAGACCCAGGCTGGATATGGAAGAGGTTGCTCATTTCTCTTTACAAAACCTCCCCTCTCTGTGTCTTGTGCTTCATTTGTTGATCATGTTGTAGACCCAGATTCACTGTGAATACAGCCGCCAAATCACACCCAGTGATGGCTCACAAAATCCACGGGTCTCCCTGATTGGAACATTCCATAAAAGACGTTCCAGGAAAATAACACATACGAACTTTCCAATAACAGCATGGGAGAGCATCAGAAACAGGGGCAGGTAATTCACATCCCAAACTTGCTTTGCCCTTCACTAAGATCAAGGTTGACCTGCTCCAATTCTCAAATCTTCTTAATGTCCAAGTCTTCTTGAGCACTTCCATAGAAAACAGAACAAAGGACAGTACTGATTTGGAGATGTCGGTGTGCGACTGGGGTGTACAAAGTTAGAAATCACATAGCACCAGGTTATAGTCCAACAGGTTTAATTGGAAGCACACTAGCTTTTGGAGCATCGCTCCTTCATCAGGTGATAGTGGAGGGCTCGATCGTAAAACAGAATTTATAGCAAAAATTTACAGTGTGATGTAACTGAAATTATACATTGAAAAATTGATTGTCTGTTAAGCCTTTCATCTGTTAGAATACCATGATAGTTTCACTTCTTTCATGTGTAAATCCCAAAACCTTTTTTTAAAAAAATGTTGCATTCTCAGGTGAGCTCTGACCAATGGTGATAGCAAGATAAAATGTTGAAGGTGTTGGCCCCCTGTGTTCTCTGACTATGCCATGATGTTTAGATTGATTCTAAGCTAAAAAGTGAGATAATGGAGTTTTACGTGAATTCATGCAGATTTTGAGCTCAGGTTTCTACATGAATGCATGCAGTTAGGACCTTCAGCCCTCGACGTTTGTCCTACTCTAACCTACATGCTTCCATTCACTTTGTTCCATGTGCCTATCCAAGAGTCTCTTAAGTTTCCCTCACATATTTGACTCTACTACCACTGATTGTAGTGCATTCAAAACACCCACCACTCTCTGTGTAAATAATCTACCTCTGATATCTCCCCTAAAACTTCCTCCAATTACCTTAAAATATGCTCCCTAGTAATAGATATTTCTGCCATGGGAAAATGTCTCTGGCTATTCACTCTCTTTCTGCCTCTCATCATCTTGTACACCTCTATCAAGTCACCTCTCATCTATTTTTCCTCCAATGAGAAAAGCCCTCGCTCCCTCACGGTTTCTTCGTAAGACTTCTAGTCCAGGCAGCAACCTGGTAAATCTCCTCTTTGCACTCTCAAAAGCTTCATTATCCTTCCTATAATGAGGTGACCAGAACTGAACACAATATTCCCTGTGCGGTCTGAGCAGGTCTCTATCGAGCTGCAGCATAACCTCGCGGCTCTTAAACTCAATCCCCCTGCAACTGAAAACCAACACACCATACGCCTTCTTAACAACCTGATCAACTTGGGTGGCAGCTTTGAGGGATCTGTGGACACGGACGCCAGGATCCCTCTGTTTCTCCACACTGCCAAGAATCCTGCCTTTAACCATGTATTCTGCATTCACATTCCAGCTTGCAAAGTGAATTACTTCAGTTTGAACTCCTTGTGCCACTTCGAGACCCAGCTCTGCATCCTGTCGATGTCCCATTGTAACCTAGAATAACCCTTCACAGTCTGTACCACTCCAACCACCTTTGTGTCATCGGCAAACTTACTAGCAAATTCTTCAACACCCATATCCAAGTCATTTTGAAAATAACAGAGAGCAGAGGTCACTGAACTGATCCCAGCTGGACACCACTGGTCCCTTTCAGTGATCTAGATCCCCTAACTCTCTGTGTAAGAGAATTCCTGACATTCACGACCCTCTGTTTGAAGAAAACCTTCTCTGCCTCTGCACCATGACCTAATGATATGAACAAAAGAGGTAACGCAGGGGCTCAGGTAAGAGAGACTGACCCTGAACTCAAGGCAGTATTTGACTGAGGATGACATCAAGAAGCCTGAACACAATCACACTTAATGAGAATTAATTATGACCTCTACACTGCTTGGAGTCATTCACGGCACAAGGGAACGTGATTATCATTGGTGAGCATCAATCATCTCAGCCGTGGGGCACATCTGCAGGAGATCCTCAGCGTAGCTTCCTTAGCTCAGGCATCTCCACTGTGTCATCATAGAATCCCTACAGTGTGGAAGAAGGCTATTCAGCCCATTGAGTCCAAACTGAGCAGATTAGATTCCCTACAATGTGGAAACAGGCACTTCGGCCCAACCAGTCCACACCGACCCTCCAAAGAGTAACCCACCCAAACACATTTCTGTCTGACTAATGCACCTAACATGATGGGCAATTTAGTATGGCCAATTCACCCTGCGTGCACATATTCGGACTGTCAGAGGAAACCGAAGCATCCGAAGGAAACTCCTGCAGACAAGTGGGGAATGTGCAAACTCCACACAGACAGTTGCCCAAGGCTCGAATCGAACCTGGGACCCTGGTGCTGTGAGGCAGCAGTGTCAGCTACTGATTCACCGTGCCAGCAGAAGAGGGGCATTCACTGAAGTCTACAAAGTTTTCTGGACAGTTTGTCCCTCTTCAGCTCTTGAAACAATCTGTGACCATGTATAGCAAGACTCGGACAACTTTCAAGACCGTGTTGTTAAGTCGTGGTAACATTTATGTAACAGCACAGTACATTTCCACAGTAAAAGGACAAGTTCATTCAGCAGCTCAATCTGGTTTCACGAGAATCTGGGGAAGCCATTCATCCCATCAAAACTACTGGGCAAAACAAGGAGAGCCCATTCAGTCCCTCCTGCCTGTTGGACAGCAAGGTGCGAGTCTGCTCTCTCCCTCATGTCACGTACATGGGATCAGAAAGAACCATTTCACACCCGCAGTCACTTACAAAGGAACAGGCAGAGGCTATTCAGCTTGTCAAGCCACTAACACAGGAACAGATAAATGGCAGAGATGCTCCAACATCACAAACAAATGGAGCAGGGGCTGCACAGACAGACTGCCCCAAATTGATCCACATGGCTTGATTACTCATGGTACATATGTGTTACTTTAACATGGGTTTCTGGCAGTCGGAATGAAGCCAACATTTTTTAGCCATTCTCCAAGTTACCTTCCATCTCCAAGAACGCAGACCCATGATCTCCGTGGACGTTAGAAACCGGTGGGGAATAACTAACTGTTTCAGAATCATGGTATTTTGGCTGCTGAAAGGATTCTGTACAAAGTGACACTCAATGCAGTGTCACACAGTAACTGTGCTTTAAAGTGCTCAGAGTTCATTCAGAGCCTGCATCTCCCTGTCAATCGACGTGAGGGTTCTGCAGATGCACATAAACTGTCGTGAATCAAACATCCAATGAAAAGTATGACATTGTCACCCCATTCAGCTGTTTGGGACATAATGTTTTTCTGTCCATACCCATCAAGCTTTAACTTCTTATTCTCTCGCAGCGCTACAGATTAAGCACATCATAACTGCACTCCCTCCTCATGGTAACATCATGCTAGTGTTTAGTTTGGTCATACGCCTTTGCACTGTCTCGGTGACAAAGAGATCATTGATTATAAAGCAGACCAAATCTTTACACAATGCACCAAATACTATCTCAACAAAACACGATCAGTGGGAAAGATATTCTAACTTTTGTACTTCAATCATTTTGCCTGAAGAGCCACATATCATTTACTTATGCCCCTGTATGAATTCTGTCTTATGACCAAGGACATCCAGGTCCTTTTCAACAAAAGCACTCGCCAACCTCTCTACCATTTAATAAATATTAATGTCCATGATGATATTTGTTGCTCACATCTGAATAATTGTTATACCTTTTGAACAGCTATTGCTCAAACACTGATCCTGCTGCCACCCATCAATCCTTCAGTCCAGAGAAAAACAGTATTCTTCTCGTATCTCCGTTACTCAAATTTTAATCCATGTGGTATATATTCCACCCCTACCTACCCATGGACTCTAACATTCCCCACTCACCTGTATTCAAACATGTCAAGCGTCTTCTAAAAATACAAATACTCCAATCCCATTGGTTCTCAACTTTCGATGTCACAATGGATAATCTCCACAAACAGGTTTATCAAAGATCATTTCCCTTTCCTGAATCTAGGGCGAATGTACCAAATCATATTAATATTCTCCAAGTGTCTATTCGTCACGTTCCTTCTAAAAGGTTCCAATATGTTTTTCTCATAGCTGACATCAAATTATACAGTTTTCTGTTTTCCCTCTCCATCCTGTTTAAAATATTTAGGTTGACAATAGCTGCTGTCCAGTCTGCAGGATCATTTCCAGAATCTAACTAGCTTTGAAGAATAATCAGTAATTATTTCACTAGCTTTGTTCTCGTCTCAATAACTCTGAGATGTAACTCATCAGATGCAGCAACTTATGAAACTTCAATTCAGTTAGATTTTCAATAACATACACTTCATTAATTCTGATTTCCTTCAGTTTCCAATTTTTACTAGTCCCTCTGTTCCCTAATATTTGTGGAAAGTAGTTTCTGCACCTTCCCCTGCGGAGATGGAACCAATGCATTCCTCTCAGCAGGCAGACGGTTTCAGTCAACTCGTGAATACATTGGAGGACTGCACTTCAGAGATGATGGATATATTACCCACTGCTGCCTGAAAAGTTCCAGAATCAATCCAGTTTAATTCATCGTGAGTGTCAGCGCAGTCCTGCTACTGGTGTGAGAACACAGGTTATACTGAAGGAGGGGATACAGCTCAGTGACCAACTCAATTTTGAGACAAGCTAGTTTTACACTTTACACCTGAATGGATGCAGCTTCGATTAATCTTCCTGGAAATCCCAGAGAGGAAAATATAGTGCCTCACTCCTCCCTGTTTATACAGCTTCCCTTCTTTGTAGTCTCAGCTTCAGTTGTTTATCATGGACCCAGACACACTGTAAATGCAGTATTCAGAGTGGGGTCCCCAGACCACCGGGGCTCCCTGAATGAACCCAGTAGCTGACATCACTATCCTGAGAACACCATACACAGAGACTCCACTGTCTTTCCAGATGGCAGCAGCAAGTGAATTCCCCACACCTACAATGCATCCATTCAGTATTGAAAATGCCTCGGTCTCCTCAGTTTCTCTAGGAGATAGTGGGGACTGCAGATACTGGAGATCAGATCTGAGAAATGTGTTGCTGGAAAAGCACAGCAGGTCAAGCAGCATCCAAAGATCAGGTGAATCGACATTTCGGGCATGAGTGAAAGAGTGCCTCATCTTCTGCATGGGAACCCTCCAATCACAAGGGATGAATTCAGATTTCTCCAGCTTCCTCATTTCCACTCCCCCCCCACACCTTGTCTCAATCCCAACCCTCGAAATCAGCACCGCCTTCCTAACCTGCAATCTTCTTCCTGACCTCTCCGCCCCCAACACCTCTCCGGCCTGTCAGCCTCACTTTAACCTCTTTCCACCTCTCGCATTTCCAACGCCCCTCCCCCAAGTCCCTCCTCCCTTCCTTGTATCTTAGCCTGCTTGGCACTCTTTCCTCATTCCAGAAGAAGGGCACATGCCCGAAACATCGATTCTCCTGATCTTTGGATGCTGCCTGACCTGCTGTGCTTTTCCAGCACTACATTTTTCAGCTCCTCAGTTTCTCTTCCTGGCTGAGAAAGCTCTTACATATCCACACAGTCGCACAGTAATAGTTCCTCTCTCCAAAGAAGCAGTTTCTCTACATCTCAGCGACTATAAGAGAGATAGAGGGAACATAACTCACGGTAAGCAGGGAGATTCCATAATAAATATGATACTCAGGAATATGTGAAAAGGGGAAATGGTAGAATAACTTCACATTCTGTTTTCGTTCCAGTCCATCATCAGCAATCCTTTTGCTTGCTTTTCCTTTCTCTCTCTCTCTCCATCTGTCTCTCATTCACACTCACTTTCTCTCTCTTGCTGGACATCATCCACTCAACACAAACCTCCCGCTCACCCTACCATCCATCCCTGAGATAATAATATTATTTCTCAGTTGTATTCAGTTTTGATAGGTTCACTGAACTTGAAACGTTATTTGTTTTTTTTTTCTGACAGACTGCCATACCTGCTGAGATTTTCCAACATGCTTTCAGACGGTGGAGAATTTTATTTCAGATTACCAGCATCCGCATTTCCTTGGTTATTTCACCTTCAATGTTGTTGTTTCGCGGGATGCCAGCATCACTGGCAAGGGCAGAATTTTTGTCCATCCTAACTGTCCATGATCACGGGGCCATTTGTCAAGGCAATATGGAGGCAACCATATTGTTGTGGATCTGAGATGACACTTAGTTCAGACAGTGGTTTACGCTTGCCATGAGTGAAAATAGACTTCATTCCAATTTTTGATATTGGAATTTAAATTTAGTCATCGGCTGTGATAGAATTTCAGACAATGATTTTCGAGTCATAACCCGTGCCTCTGAATTACACTGTCAGTGACATTATTACTCTGTTTAAGAGTCCCTATTGTGAAGTAACTGTAGAGACAAGAACATGTTTGTGGTAAAACTATTTGTAACTGGAAGAGAGGTCAGAAGAGAACTGGAGCCATAAAATCTGTCGTTAACGAAGGGTTAGATGATGGCAAAGTCAGCAACAGAACTCAGGCAGGGCTGGACATAGGGGATATTATATAGATGGGTGTCGGCAGGTTTGATGACAGAGAGAATATGGAGATACAAAACAGTTCACGGTAAATGGAGACTCAATGTTCTGAACATTCTTTTACCTTCTCAGATGTTTATGAGTAAGTATTTTGGAAATGCATGAGAAGGAAGTGGCGTTTGTGACTGAACGTTTATGTTTTTGTTAAATATAATCAACCAGAATAGCAATAACATTCAGCATCATGCATAGAATTGATAGTGATAGACTTACCAGGCACACCAGTAATAGCGAGGATGGGATACTACCCAACTTGAATAATTATCAGTACGGCTAGTATCCGCAACTCTAACCGTGGCCGATCCTGAGAAACCCAGTGAAGACCCCAGGATAAACTCCTGTCCATTGTTGTAACATTCCAGTCTAATGTTCTCAGATTCTGATTCATTGTTGGAACATTCCAGTCTAATGTTCTCAGATTCTGATTCATTGTTGGAACATTCCAGTCTAATGTTCTCAAATTAAAATCCATTGTTGGACCATTCAAATGTTCTCAGGTTCTGATCTCTCGCTCTTTCTCTGTAGCTGCTGATCCCAATCTTGTTGAGTTTGACTCTGCCCCGAATACTATGGCAAAACAAGTTGAAAGAAGTCCCGAATTATGGAAGAGGGAAATCCTTCAGTGACCCAGTTAGGTCCAGAAAGACTGATATTAATCACAGTCACTGAACAAACAGCTCCACTCAACCCCATTTCACGGCAACTTTGATATATCACAATAATACTTGGGGTGGGTGGGATTTTGATATCGCAGATTATTGGGCTCATGGCACATCTCCAGTTGTAAACATCGAGGTGGGGGAGAGACATAATTCTTTCTCTTCACAAGCTCGATGATTCTGCTGTGTTTTGGCAATATAGGAATTGCTGGGCTCCCGAGGCCGTCTGTGTCTGATCACCAGGCCCGCTGCATCTTTTCGTTTCATTTATTTAAGTTTAACTTTGACTTCTGTCTGTCCCGCATTAAATGGCTTAGGTGGGTTTCAGCATTTTTGAGAGACACCTACAGAGCCATAGACGATGTAGGTACAGTCCATTGCTTGTGTTCTTGCAGCCGCGACCTTGTCTTGTGGAGTGATTGTCAAACTCTTACAGAACCAGGATTCTTAGTTTTACCTTTCACCAGTTATTGATGGGGTCTCAGCAGAGTTGGAAGGCAGTAAATCTCTCCCGGGTGCTACACACACTCTCTGAGATTTCTCTCAGAACTGCCTTTTGATGTTCTTTCCTCCTGGAGTGGAGAACTACACGTCAGACAATCTGTTTCTTGCATTTGTTTTTTGACATTGTTGTGCTTATCGGTTGATACCATATTGGAGCCATTACTGTCTAGTAGTTCAATAAACTATTATTCTTCTATGTTTTCGAACAGAATTAAGTTATTGCAACTTCGTCTTTCTTTTGTTGTCTTTTATCGACAGTCGTCGAATAAATAGTGTTTTGCTTAATATCAAATATTTTGGCCAAGTAAATTCTATCTCAAACATAACACCTCACATTTACCAGCGGAATGGGCTGAGCCAGAGGAATGATAATCATGTCAAGAATTATATCAGATAATCAATCCACCTCTCAGATCCAGCCCGGACACGCATAAGCCCAGATGAGGTCACTGCTCAGCATGAAGCACTGCGTAGACCAGGCTAGTGCACTGCTCAGCAATCCGTCCAGGATCGAACACTGTTCAGAGCTCACAGGTTCACTACTTATATGTCCAATAGTGCACTCATCTATAAATTTGGACTAAATGATCTGTTCAACACAGGTCGCTTTGCAGAACACAGAAAGGCATTGTTCTATAAACACGGACTGGATATCTGTGCAGCATGGGGAGCTGTGCAGTAAATAGCAGTGAATTTATCTTTTAATCTGGAGCAGTTACCTTCCCAGCATACGCAGCTGTGTGCACCAATTGCTGCATTGCTGTGTAACACTGTGTTAGATCACTGCCCAGCGTGGGGAACCTTGCAGCCTATGCTGGAAGCGACAAATGTCCAGCACCTCTCCATTTACAGCTCCATATCTCCAGTGTGGCATGACACAGGAGTGCTGTGGATGTCAAACTCAATGCCAGAGAGAGATGGCGGGGGAATCAGTTTAAATACCAACAAATGGGAGGAACTTTGTTAAAAGCGAGGGGAAGATTGAGAGAATTTCAGAGAATGACCTGATGGTAGGTTTAAAAATTGTGAAATGAGAACATTTCGATAGCGTCTGGCAATATAAGCCACTGTTTCTAGGAATGATGGGTGAGCAGGATATTTGTGTAAGTTATGATGATTTAGAATTTTGAATAAGCATTTGTCCTGCAGCATTGTAACTGGGAGTAGGATCAGCAGAGTTTTCGACTCACTGGGCTGAATCGTACAATAATTTGTCTCAGTGCCATTTTCATTGAATGTGACAGAAGGAATATCTGCACGAGGCAGAGCTAGTTTCCTGGTGTTATCATATGGAACTCACCTCATTAACTAACCACCCTACCTCATGGTGTCCCTCTCATTCAACCTCAGCACGATTTTCCCACCCATTATGGCAGGAGGTGCTCACCATCGCCCGGATGCCCCTGGATATTCAGTGATCACTGGTACTGCTGCCATCATAAAAAGGCCAATGGGCACACGGTTGAGTTTTCTCAGTTTGGAGCTGCCCTGCACAGTTTACCCGAGCATGGCAGATAAAGGGAAATTACACCACAGCTTGACGACAGAGGCACGGAGGTCATGGTGAATGGTCTAGTACAGAGGGGGACCATTCTCTTCCCGACCATGGTCTGAGCACACCACCCAGCTCAGTGCAGTATCTGCGTCCGAAGAAAAGTCCAGCAATACAGGAAAAGCATCAATAACCTTCCCCGTTCTGTCAGGATAAGTGTCAACGTATTCTCTCTACTCTCTCACACTCATTGTATGTCTGTTAGTGCCTTCCCCAGAATAAGGCTCCATCACTCTTACTACTGCAATACAGCACCTTCTCTCTCTCTCTCTCTCTCTCTCTCTCTCACCTACGCAATACCCCCACATGGTTATAAAATGTTCTTATGAGTGCAGTTTCTAGAATTCTCTGGTTGATGTCGTTCGTACAATGTTCCAAATAATTCTCAAAATAATTCAATTTCAGCAAAATGTTCATCCCCCAATATGCAACGCATCAGAGGAAGGAGCAGAGTTTTACTTTTTTTTAAATCACTCAGGATGAAAGTGCATCATGAGGCCATTAATTCTCTCAAATATGCTCCACTAATCAAACAAAGGAAGCACCTAAACACTTGAAGACTCACTCTCTTCTTGAAGACAGACGCCACTTTGGAGTTTCGCCAGTTTCACTGGAACACTCCTGTAATCCCAGGAATTATGAAATATTTCACACAGTGCCACCAGTCACTCTGTAACCATTTCTATCAAAACAAGCTATGAATTGCTGATGAACTGTTTACCTTTGGTCTTTTCTGTTTGATAAAAGCCTTGTTCATTTTGTGAGAGACAATGCAAAACTTTCATCTGACTACAATTTTGTTTATAATATTGAAACTCTTCGTACCTTCCCCTGCGAGGAACAATGTAAAATAATGTTATATCTTCTCTGCATGTTACCTGAAATCAGTTCCCCAGTCACATCCTACAGGTGTCCCACATATTCTTTCCTGCCTTCCTTCCAAGGGTCACACACACATCATGAATGTTTTTTATTCGATATGGGAAAACTCTTGTGGTTAGTTTCTTTTCATATTCTTGCCCGGTTTTGAAATGTTTTTTCTTTGTATTTTGTTTTATACAATCTGCTTCTTGTTCCAAAAGTAAACTTCCCAAATGTGGCCAACTCTCAACAATCTGAATTCTTTAGTTTGTGATTGATTAGCATACTTCACAGCATTTGTGCATCATGGATGGTTCATCTTCACATCTTCATATCATCTTCTTTTTCACCAGAGCCAAACATTACTGAGAGTTATTAATCAGTACCTGCTTAAATGTCCCCACATCCCTCCCCGCCACACCCCACCCCCGCCACACACATATCTGCTGACCTTCATCTGTGTCTATTTTCACACTCCGTATTTGACCAGATAAACGTCATATATCTGCATTTGAAATGCCTGGCTCTTTTCAATCATTCGGGGGGAACCTACGTATGTGGCTGAACACATGATCAGCTGAAGGTGGCTCCATTCTCCGAGTTTCCCTGGCTCTGTCATTTCTGTTCGATGATGCCACATTCCAGTGGGAAGATTCCTACATGTCATCCTTTTCTCTCAAACGAGAAATCCCCTAAATCTGATGGACTGAGTTTTCAGCTGTGTCTGGCCAATCTCCCTCACTTCTGCCCTCACTCCGTCCCTTCCTCCCCAGAACAATGATAGATCTCCCATTGTCCACACTTCCTTCTGCACTAGAATCTGCATTCACAGAATCATCTTCCGCCACTTCCACCACCTCCAGCAGGACAGCACCAGCAAACACATCTTCCCCTCCAGTCCACTGTCAGAAATTCACAGGGACCATTCCTTCTGTGGCACGCTCCATTACCTCGAACAGTTCCCCACACCCCCATGGAACCTTCCCATGTAAAGCTGCAACTTTTGCCCATTCCTCTCTTCCCTCTTCACTGTCCAAGGCTCTAAACACACCATCCAGGTGAAGCAGCATTTCACTTGTACGCTTTCAATCCAATCTCCTGTCATTGCTGCTGACAATGCAGTCTCCTTTACATTACTGAGCTAAACAGAAACTGACTTGATGAACATCTCCACTCTGTCTGTAGGAATGACATTGTCATTCTGATTGCTCCCCATTTCAAGAACCTACATTGCTCTCAAGATAATGAGAATTCTTTGAAGAGGTAACGACGGTATGGACAATAGAGAGTTACCTATCTGAAACTTCCAGCAGGCCTCTGATATGGTACCGCATAGGAGGCTGCAGAGTAAGATAAGGACCCATGGTTCTCAGAGGACAGGTACTAGCATGGATGAAAGATTGCCTCTCTTACAGGATGCAGTGTGAGGATAAAATTGTCTCTCTCAGGATGGCAGCCGGTGACTTGCAGTGTTCCACAAGAGTCAGTGTTGGGATCACAACATTTCACTTTATAGGTTAATGATCTGAGTGGCGGGACAGAAGGCATTCTGGCTACGTTTGCAGATGAAGCCAAGATAGGTGGAGGGGCATGTAGTATTGAGGAGGCAGGGAGCCTGCAGAAAGATTTCGACAGTTTAGGAGAGTGGGAAAAGGAGTAGCAGATGTAATGCAATTTGGGGCAGTGTGAGGTATGAAGAATACAAGCATGGACTATTTACCAAATGGGAAAAAAAATCAGAAATCTGAGGAACAAAGGGACTTGGGATTCCAAGAGCAGGATTTGCCTTAGATAAACCTGCAGGTTCAGTCAGTAGTTAAGATGCATATACGATGTTGTCATTCATCTTGAGAGGAGTAGGATATAATGGCGGGGATTCTGAGGCTTTCTAAGGCTCTGGTCAGACCACATTCCCAGTATTTTGTGACTCATACCTCAGGAAGGATGTATTAGCCTTGGTGTGTGTCAAGAGAAGATTCACCAGAAATGAAAAACTTAACGCATGAGGAACATTGGAGAACTCTGGGTTTATACTCGATGGCGATTAGAAGGATGGGTGTGGGGGGAGGAATCATATTGAAACTTACAGAATACTGAATGACCTGGATACAGACAAAATTGGGAGGACGTTGGCACTGCCAGGAGGACAGCGGCGTAGAGAAAAGGGAAAACCCATTAGAACGGGGATAAGATGAAACGTTTTTAGTCAGAGACTAGTGAAATTGTGAAATTCCTTATCACAGAAGGCTGTGGAAACCAGATCATTTGGCACCAGCGATATAGCCAGGAAAGGGACTGAGGATCTGAAAAGTGACGAGAGAGAGTTAGTTTGGAAGCTGAAGAGCAGGACGAGTAGAGTAGTGATCTCAGGTTTGCTACCAGTGCCACGAGCTAGTTAGATGAGGAACAGTCAGCGAATGCAGATTTACAATTGGTTGCGGGGCTGGTGCAGGAGGGAGGGCTTCAGATACCTAGACCAACGGGCTACCTTCTGGGTAAGGTGGGACCTGTACATGAAGGACGCATTGCACCTAAACTGGAGGGGCACAAATGGCCTGTTTGGGAGGTTTGCCCGTGTGATTCTGGCGTGTTTAAAACGCGTTTGACAGGGGGTTAGGAATAAGACCACATGTCTGAGAGGGTTTTAGTTGCAGACAGGACAGTGAGAGGATATATTGAATCTATCAGGAAGGTTTCTCACGCCATGAAACAAAAGGATCAGTTAAACTGCATCTGCTTTAATGCAAGGAATGTCTGAACTAAGAGTGACAAACTGAGATTATGGATCAGTACTTGAGGCTACGATATCGTGGCCATGCGGAGACGTAGGTTTCATAGGGGCAGGGATGGTTGCTTGATGTTCCAGGGTTTAAAACGTTTAAAAATGTTTCGGGGCAGCACAGAGTCTCAATGATTAGTACTGCTGCCTCATAGCGCCAGACACCCGGGTTCAATTCCCAACTCAGGCAACTGTCTGTGTGGAGTTTGCACATTTGCCCCGTGGGCGTGCTCCGGTTTCCCTCCATAATCCAAAAATGTGCAGATTAGGTGACCTGGCACATGCTTAATTGCCCGTAATATTATATGAAGGTGTAAATGTCGGGGAATGGTTCTGGGTGGGTTGTTCTCTGGAGGGTTCTGTGGACTTGTTGGGCCGAAGGGCCTGGTTCCACTCTGTAAGTCATCTAATCTTATCTAAAAAAGAACGGGGTGGGTGGAAAATGAGGAGAGGGTGTAACATTCCTATTCAGAGAGGGCGTTCCAGCTACAGAAATGAAGGTTGTTGAGGAAGGTTTGTCTACTGAGTCAGTATGGGTGGAAGTTAGGAACAACAATGGAACAGTCGCCGGATTTGGGGGTTTTCTACAGGCCATCTAATAGCAGTAGAGAGATTGAAGATCTCATAGGCGGGCAGATTCCAGAAAAGTGCAAACGTGGCAGGGTTAATGTTATGAGTGATTTCAACTTTTCCAATATCGACTGGAACCTCCAAAGTGCAGATGGTGTGGATGAAGCCGTTTTTGTCAGGTATCTTCATGATAGTTTCCTTGCTCAGTATGGAGACAGACCAACAAGGGGAGAGGCTATTTTGGATTTGGTGTTCGGCAACGAGCCAGGACAGGTGTCAGAACTAATGCTGGGAGAGCACTTTGTCGAAAGTGATCACACTTGCCTCACGTGTAGCATAGTCTGCGAGAGTGAAAGGAGCAGTTTCCGAAGGAAGATATTTCATTAGGGAAAAGGAAATTATGATGCTATCAGACAGGAATTGGGAAGTACATACTGGAGCAATTGTTCCACAGAAAGGGCACAGCAGGCATGTGGAGACTGCTTAAGGAGCAGTTGTTGCGAGTGATACACAAATTTGTTCCTCTGAGACAGGTAAGAAGGGGTAAGATTAAGGAAGCTTGGATGACGAGAACAGAGAAACTTTTCGTCAAAAGGAAGCAGGCAGCTTACGGAAGACGGAGGAAGCAAGAATCTAACACAGCTTTAGAGGATTACAGGCTTGATAGAAAGGAGCTCATAAATGGACCGAGGCGAACCATGATGGGGCATGAAAAAGACTTGGCAAGAAGGATTAGGGAGAATCCAAAAGCATTTTTCTCATACGTGAGGAGTAAGGGAATAATTAGGCAGAAGGTAGGGCCAATCAGGGATAGCGTAGGGAACTTATTCGTGGAGTCTGAGCAGATAGGGGAAGTCCTAATTGAGTTTTTTGCTTCGATTTTCACCAGGGAAAGGGAACTTGCTGGAAATGAAAACTTAGAGGAGCTGGTCCAGATCAGGATTGATGAAATTGATGTGGTAGAAATTTTGGAAAACATTAAGATAGATACGTCCCCAGGGCCAGATTTATCCTAGACAGCTCCGGGAAGCGAGAAAGGCGTTTGCTAAGCTGCTGGTGAGGATATTTGCATCCTCAGTCTCCACAGGAGTCGTACCAAAGGATTGGAAGGAGGCGAATGTTGTTCCTTATTTCAAGAAGGGTAATAGGGAAATCCCTGACAAGTCAATCTTACGTCTGCGGTCAGCAAAGTTTGGAAGAAATTCTGAGGGATAGGATTTATTACTATTTGGCAAAGCATTGTGTGATTAAAGCACGGCCTTGTAAGGGGCAGGTCATGCCTCACAAATCTTATTGTATCTTTGAGGAGGTGTCAAGACAGGTCGACGACGGTCGAGCAGTGGATGTGGAGCATGTGAACTTCAGCAAGGCATTTAATAGGGTTCCCCATGGAAGGCTCAGTCATAAAGTCAGGAAGTATGGGATACAGGGAGATTTGGTTATCTGGATTCAGAATTGGCTGGCTAGCAAAAGGCAGACAGTGGTTGTAGATGGAAAATATTCTGCTTGGAGGACAGTGTTGAGAGGGATCCCACAAGGCTACGTCCTTGGGCCTCTGCTCTTTTTAATTTTTATAAATGACTTGGATGAGGAGGTTATGGGGTGGGTTAGTAAATTTGCTTATGACACAAAGATTGGAGGCGTCGTCGGTAGTAATGAGGGCTACTGTAGGCTGCAGCGTGACATAGACAGGATGCAGAGCTGGGCTGAGAAATGGCAGATGGAGATCAACCTGGGTAAATGCGAAGTGATTCATTTTGGAAGGTCAAATTCTAATCCTGAATATAGCATTAAATACAGGATTCTTGGCAGTGTGGAGGAATAGAGGGATCTGCGTGCGCAAGTGCATAGATCCGTCAAAGATGCCACGCAAGTGGATAGGGTATCAAGAAAGCATATGCTGTTTTGGCTTTCATTAACAGGGGGATTGAGCTGAAGAGCCGCAAAGTTTTTTTCTGCAGCTCTACAATTCCCTGGTGAAACCACACTTGGAATATTGTGTCCAGTTGTGGACCCCCTACTATAGGAAAGATACAGGGGCTTTAGACAGCGTGTAAAGAAAGTTTACCAGGATGCTGCCTGGACTGGAGGGCTTGCTTTATGAAGTAAGGTTGAACAAGCTTGGACCTTTCTCTCTGGAGACAAAGAGGAGAGAGGAGATCTGATCGAGGTGTACAAAATAATGAGAGGAATAGAGAGAGTCAATACCCAGAGACTTTTCCCCAGGGTAGGATTGACTAGTACGATAAGTCATAGTTTGAAGATATTAGGAGGAAGGTAAAAGGGAGATGTCAGAGGTAGGTTCTTTATGCAGAGAGTTGTGAAAGCATGGAATGCATTGTCAGCTCTGTTGGTGGAAGCAAAGTCATTGGGGACATTTAAGCGACTGATGAACCTGCACGTGGATAGCAGTGAGTTGAGGGGTGCATAGGTTAAATTACTATATTTTATATTAAGATTAAATCTCAGGACAACATCATGGCCCAAAGGGCCTATTCTGTGCTGTCCTGTTCTACGTTCTATTTAGTATACTTACAACAGACTCACATAAGTTCTTGATTGACAAGGAGATCAAAGATAACTGGCAGGAAGCAGGAAAATGGGGTTGAAAATCTATAATTCGTGATCGAATGCCGGAGCCGACTTGATGGTCCGAATGGCTTCATTTCTGCGCGTATAGAGTTGTGGTCTTATAATATTTCGGTCCAGGATGGCACGGTGTCTCAGTGGTTTGCACTGGTGCCTCATAGCATCAGGGAACTGGGTTCGATTTCCTCTGGGTGTTCTAGTTTCCTGCCACAGTTCAAAGTTGTGCAGGTTAGGTGAACTGGTCATGCTGAATTGCCGATTGTGTTCAGGGATGTTGATGTTATTTGCAATAGTCAAAGGTCTATGTACGGTATTAGGGTAGAGAATGGGAATGGTTTGCATACTCTTTGGAGGGTCAGAAGAGATCTGTTGTGCAGAAGGGCCTGTTTTCACACTGCAGGGATTCTAAGAAAATGCAGACTGCTGCAATGTTCCAATGAAGCACAACCCACGCTCGAGGAACAGCTCACTTTACACTTTGGTGCGTTACAGTCTGTGGGAGTTAATATTAAATTCCATAAATTTACAGCCTGAACCCACTATGGCTGTTCTCCATTTTCCGTACACTCTTCCTCCTGGGCTCCCTAAGTTCGTGTCGTGTTTATGTTCCATTCAACAGAGAAAATCAATTTCTAATATTTACACATTAATTTACACCCATTATATACCTGTGTCTCTTTCACCACAATTTCAAGCCCATTTGTCTTTCACACTGGGCCTCCAAACACTCTTTCCCACCTCTGCAAAGATACTAAAGCGCTCACTTTCCAATCCCTTACACGTCTGAAGAAGATTTACACTGGACTTGAAACATTAACATTGTTTCTATGTCTCTGAGATGTTGCCAGACCCCTAAGTTCCTTCAAAAATGAAAAGTTACAGAATACATTTTGAATATAGCAAAGATCATTGGATACAGGAAATCTGAAACAAAAACAAAAATTGTTGGACTTACTGGGTGCTTTGAGGAACAGTGACAGAACCCGAAAGATTAACTCTGCTTTCACTCCACAGATGCTGTCAGACTGGTCAGTGTCTTCAGCACTTTCTGTTTTTGAATAAGTTTCAAACATGTGTGTCAAAACTGTTCACACGCCCTGTCCAACATGGAGAGCCAAACACCGGGAAGTGAATGATAATGCAACGTGTACAAATTCATTTGTTCTGAAACTCCATAAGGCTGTCATCACCGACACGACAGAGCTCTGAATCATGGTCATGGAGAGAAACAGCGGGAAACACATTCGCTTTAAAGAGAAGATGGCATTACTGGAGGGGAAAATATTTAGGTGAAAACGTTAAATGCTTTTGAGGAATGCGACAATTGGAGGCATGGCATCATGAAGATACCCAAACAGGATGAGAATTTTTTAAAAAGGAAGTGTTCCCACATGAGAAACTGGGATAGAGCACTGTGTACAGGGGAGGAGGACGACCGTGTCCCCGTGCGAATGAGGACGGGCAGCAGAATTGTATTGCAGATCATGCATCTGAAACTGGGCATTCATGTGATGCTGTAAATCACAGCAGCTGTTGTAGCAGCAGCAGCAGCAGAATTATATTCAACCACAATATAATCTCTCAGTCGACCATGAACATGAAGCCGATCTCCGGTTCAGTGATGAGTGTGGGTGAACATGCCATGGTCAGAACTGTGTGTACCTAAACCTGATGACAACCCATTCAAGCTACTGCACTTACTGCTTACATTAACAAACAGCAGAGCTAACATCTGATAGAGATGACGCCATGACCACAAGACTGTGACCATTTCTTTTAAAACCAGCTATGAATTACTGCTGGCCTGTCTTCTCTTACTCTTATCTGTTAGAAAAATCCTTGTTCCTTTTGTTCGAGACCGTTCAAGAACTTCCCTCCTATTACCATTTTGTTTGCATCATTGAAATACTTACTGTACCTTCCCCTGTGAGGAAAGATGTAAAACATGGGTGTAAATTATCTGTCTGCTCCCTGTAGCCAATTCTTCAGTCACACCCTCCAATTATCCTCAATATACTTTGCTAATTAATTTCACCTAAGATCACACACTCATCTTGAACTTTTTTTATATGCTCGGAAAATATCATGCTGCTTGTTTTTGTATTTCTTGCCAATTGACTACATCATGTCTTTTCTCCCCTTATCCTCGCTTTCTCGATTCATACAGTCATATCGTGCACAAATAGACCCTTTGGTCCAACTTGTCCATGCTGACCACGTTTTCCAAACTAAACCAGACCCATCTGATTGCATTTTGTCCATATGCCTCTAAACTTTTCCCATTCATATGTTTGTCCAAATGAGTTTTAAATGTTGTAGCTGTACTTGCATCTCCCACTCTTTCTCTGCCAGCTCATTCCACATACACACATCAGCCTCTGTGTGAAAGCTTTGACCCTTCGTCCATTTCAAATCTCCCCTCTTTCACCTTAAACCTCTGCCTTCTATGGTTGAACTCCTCCATCCCGTGGGAAAGACCTTGGCTGGTCACTCTATTCATACCTCTCATGATTTTATAAACTTCTACAATGTCACCCCTCAACCTCCTACATTCTATCTGACAATAACTTTACGAAAAGCATTTAAAGATAAGCACTGCAAATTTGAAACAGTATTCAAATGACAGGTAAATAACATTCAGTCCAAGCTTCATACTGTGACTTATTTTTCTCCATGTTATAATACTAAGGCAGCAGAAAACTGTTACGAGTACCAATAGAGGTCAAACACCTGAATTGCTTTGTCCAAATGGGGTGATGATCTCTACAATGAAAGCGCATCACTGGCCTGTGCCATATAAGAAGGGGAATTCTTGTACCACACGGTGAGCGTGCAGTTGCCTGTAGCAGAGTGAGATGAAGGCTGAGTATAACTTTTGAAATTTGGATCACAGTGTAAATTCAGTGTAAAAGGGGAGAGGTCTTTTCAATAAGGTTTACTCAAAGATGGAAACATTCCGGAGTGAGATGTGAGTGGGAGGTGTAAAACAGCATGAATGGAGAGGCCAAGCCACACTGGGACCAGAGCAAAGTGGCAGCATTAAACGCAGCTTGATGCTACTGCAGAGTAGGTAGACTTGATCAAAGAGTTTCAGGTGAAGTGGGGAGGGACCATAATGTAAGACAATGTACTCTGTAATATGAGAGGAAGAACCTGGAATCAGGAAGGGGACACGAGCAGGGAAGACGATGGAGCAGCAATGGCAGCAGTTTCTGTGGGGAATTCAGGAAGCACAGCTGAAATTCATGCCAAGCATCTGCTTCTGGTCCCTGAAATAAACATCCTAAATCTGGCCCTCCACTAATGCTTATCAATAGTATCCTTGAGAGCCTTTGTCAAACATGGGTGCTTCACCTGCTTATCGAGTTCATCTTTTTCAACAGAAATAATAATTACTGAGCGGTTTGGGATATCTACTTGAACGTCTGCTCATGTATACTCACTGAGCTTCCTCTGGGTCTATTTTCTCATTCCACTTCAGACCAGATGTGAGGCAGAAATCCTCAAATTAGATGCCTGGTTCTTTTCAATCATTCAGAAGGAACTTCTGCCTGTGGCTGAGCACAAGATCAGTGGAGGTTGACTCCATTTTCCAAGTTTCTCCATCTCTGTTGTTTCTGTTTGACGATGCCACATTCCTGTGAGCTGCGTCTAACGTGACCTCCTTTTCCATCAAACCAGAAATCCCCGAATTCTGGTGGATAGGGCGTTCAGCTATGACTGTCCCATCTCCCACAGTATTGCGGTCAAACCGTCCCCTCCACCCCAGAACAATGATAGTTCCTCCTTGTCCACACTTCCTCCTGCACGAAAATCCACATTCACATATTCATCCTACGCCATTTCCACCATCTCCAGCAGAACATCTTCCCCTCCCGTCCTCGGTCAGTATTTCACAGCGACCGTTCCCTCTGTGTCACTGTCCATCACCCCGAACGTTTCCCCACTCCCCCATCGCACCATCCCATGCAATTACAGAAGCTGCAACACTTGTCCATTCATCTCTTCCCTCCTCACTGTCCAATGCCCCAAACATAGCTTCCAGGTGAAGCAGCATTTCATCTGTAAACATTCAATCTGATCTACTGTCATTGCTGCTCATAATGCAGTCTCTTTATATTGGCGAGACCAAAGAGAGATTGCTTTGAGAAACACACCCACTCTGTCTGTAGAAATAACCCTGACCTTCTCATTGCTTCCCATTTCAATAACTTACCTTGCTCTCATGCTAACATTTCAGCCCTGGGCTGCTGCAATGTTCCAAGGCAGCACAACCCAAGTTCGAGTAACAACGCACTTTACACTTTCGTACGTTACAGCCTTTAGAAGTTAATGTACAATTTCATAATTTCACAGTCTGACCCCATTATAACTGTTCTCCAACTTCCGTACAATCTCCCTCCTGGCCTCTCTATGACCTTGTGTGGTTGCATCTTCTTTATCTTTCACTCAATAGAGAGAAACCCTTTTCCCTATTCACATCTTAATTTAAAGCTATTTCACATGGTCTTCTCGTTCACCACGAATAAAAGCATGTTTATCTTTTGCCACACACCCTCTTTTACCTGTCAACCCACTCCCCACATCTGTCAAGGTATTATAAAGCTCATTTTCCTATTCTTTTTCAGTTCTGAAGAAGTGTCATACTGGACTTGAAACAGTAACTCTGTTTCTCTGTCTCTGTAGATGATGCCAGACCTGTTGAGTTTCTCTAGAAATGAATAGGCTCAGAACAAGTTTTCAATTAAACAATTAACTATGGATACTGGAAATGAAAATGCATAAATTGCTGGAGAAAATGGGAGCTTTGTAGAATGGTCACTGGTCCTGAAAGATTAACTCTGCTTTCATTCCACAAGATGCTGCCAGACCTGCTGAGTTTCATCAGCAATTTCTGTTTTTGAACAAGTTCCATAGACGTGTGTTAAAGCTGCTCAAACGCTCTGTCTCACACGGAATACACTGGGATGTAACCGATAATGCAAGGTGCACAAATTCCTTGATCTGAAACTACATAAAGCTGGCATCACTGACACTGCAGAGCTCTTAATCTTGGTCAGGGAGAGAAACAGAGGGGAACACATTCACATCAAACACAGAAAATGGCATTGGGGGGAATGGAAAAGATTCAGATGCATATGTTAAAGGGTTTGAGTAAAGTAACAAATTGGAGGCGTGACACCGGAAAGAGACCCTCAGCACAATGAGAATAGGAAAATTGAATTGTTACCACATCAGACACCAGGTTAAGACACTGAGTACAGGGCTGATGGGTGAATGGATCTTGGTATAAACAGGGGGATAGTCAGTAGAATTGAATTGAACATATTGGAGCTCAAAGTGGGCATTCATGTGGTGTGGTAGAATCACAGCTGCAGCAGAATTGTATTCAACTACAATCTGGAACATTTTCCACAGAATAATCCCTCAGCCTACCATTAACATCAAGCTGATCTATGGTTCAGCGATGAGTGCAGGTGAACATGATAGGGTCGGAACCATGTGTACCTAAACCTGATGACAATCCATTAAAGCTACCGCACTTGACTGGTTACATTCGAAACAGCAGGACTAACATCTGATACAGAGGGCGAAATGATCCCAAGACTAACAGATCAGATCGAAGTTCTGCAGTGCTGCCACATCCAGACATAAATGTCGATGGACTATTAAACAACTCCCTGGAGGAGAGGACTCCATAAATATCACCAACCTAAATAACGGGACAGCCCTGTACATCAGTGGAAAAGACATGGTTGTATTATTTGCACCACCCTCAGCCAGAAGTGTTGAGTTGATGATCCACCTCACCCTCGCCATGCTGCCTGTAGAATCACCCGATGCCAGTCTATAATCGATCTGATTCACTGCACGTGACATGAAGAAACAGCTGAACACAGTAAATACGACAAAGGCAATGGGTCCTGACCCCATTCCTGCAATAGGACTGAAGACTTATGCTGCACAACAAGCCGTGTCCCTGGGGAAGCTGTTTCATTCCAGATCCAACTCTGACATCTCCCTAGCAATGGGGAAATTTACTCAGCTATGTCCAGTCCCATAACAAGGGAATAACTACAGTCTGACCATTTTCCACACCCTAAGTCCCATTGGAATAGCCACATTGGTGGGAGTTCTTTTTGACATATCTGTAAAGTAGCACAGAAATAACCAGCTCAGTGTGGTTTCAGATAGCTCCCCATGTGGAGATGGTGCTGTTGTCGAAATATCACTGGATTACTAATCCATACCACGCTCATGTTCTGGAAGCTGGTGGACGTTATAATTAATAAAATATCGAGATGTAAAACCTGGAGTCATTAACAGTGACCTTGAAGCCAATGTCGATTGTAAATGCCAATTTCCTTCCCCAATGTACTTTCAGGAATTGGATCTCGGGTGCTTTCCTGATCTGGCCTAAAAGTGACTCCAGACACACAGATATATCAAAAACTCTTCAATGGTCTCGGAAACGGCCGAGCAAGACACTCTACTGTATCAAACTGCTCTGAGGTCTTAAAGAATAAAACAACACAGATCACCCAGCACCAGCCTCAGTATTGGAACGGGAAACACTATCTTATTGACCCTGCAGAGACCTCCTTCCTAACATCGAGGAGCTGGTGACAGCATTTACAGAGCTTTCCTGCACAGAAACATCGAGAGTGGAGTAGGTCATTCAACACACTGAGCATCCTCCATTCTAGTTCATGGTGAAAATCTCCTCAATTCAGTTTTCCCCACACAGTGTTCATATCCTTTAGTATGCTTAAACATCAGAACATATAAAATAGGAACTACTATATTCCCTTTGGTGCATAAATTTTGATCCTCCATTCAATATACAGGAAGCTATCCAATAAGGTGTGTTTATTAAACGCAATTTCGCTGCAACACAATTCGTGAATTGTGCCCCTTTCTTTACAAAGCGAGCTCCCATTCACTGTAATGGGAGTCCGTCTCTGGCACCAGCTGCACAGCAAATCCCAGCCTCAGGATCCCTCTGTCTGCCAAATGCATCCTCAGTGTGTTCAGATAAAGCATATATGTAATCCGCTCTGCAAGCCTTGAAACTGAGCCTGAATGTGGGATTTGTAGTCTACATTTAGAAGGAATTTTATTTCAAACCGGGAGGGGAATACCTCGGAGAGAACTGGAATGCCACATCGGCATCACGTGGTCAGTCAGCTCGCGCGCTTTCTGGTGAAGATCTTGGTGAAAGGTACAGTGCTGTAGTCAGTGTCTGTAGTGTTAAAGGGTGACATTTACTGCACTAACTCCTCACAATACACAGTTTAAATATTTATGTAGCCTGTGCTATTGTTTGTGTTAGGCTGACTATTATTTTTCTTTTGATTTTTACTGGTAATTTTGGGTTTGCACCGAAGTCTCTTTTTCCCATTGGCCCCATTATTGATATTGCACCGTTTTCTATAATACGGTGTTCCACAGGATTACAACTGCCACATTATTGGATAACTGCCTGTAATTATTGCTGATTCTATACCTCCACAACCAAACTCCTGCACTGTCCTCATCCCTTCTGTGTCTTGAAATCTTTATTTATATTCAGTACCTTAGCTTTCATAACCTGATCAGGGAAATAATTCCCCAAGTTCACCAGTCTCTGAGTGCAGGCATTTAGTCTCATCACAACGCACTTTGGCCTGGCTGTACCCAACACTGTGAGCCCGTGTTTTGGACATCCCACCCAGGGGAATTATCATCCCTGCTTCCAATCTGTCTCGCCATTTCAGAGTTTTATATAGTTCACCCATTTTCCTAAACCTCATGGAATACAGGCACAGTCGCCTCAAACCCTGTTCCCACAACAAGCCTGTCATCCCAGAGATCCGTCTGGCCATCCTTCGCTGCTCTCCCTCAATGTCAGGTTTGTCCTTTCTTCGGTAAGGAGACCAAAATTGCACACAATACTGGACAATGTTCAAGATGGGGTCTCACCAAGGCCCTGTACAGCTGCAGTAAGACACACTTATTCCTGTACTCAAAACATCCTGAAATGAAGGTCAGCACACCATTCATTTTCAACAAAATGGTGTATTCCCGTGACAGCTGAGCCTGCTCTAACCTGAGTAGGAACCTTCCAGCAGGCTTGTAAAGTGTGGCTGCTGCTGTACATGGTCTTAGTGAGATCACTTCTGGAGTAATGTGCACAGATTTAATCTCCTCACTAAGAAAGGGTATTGGTATTAATTCAGATATTATTCCCTCAACTGAATTCTGCAATGAAGATGTTAATCATTGAATCCCTATAGCGTGGAAGCAGACCATTTGACCCATTAACTAAACGCTGATCCTCTGAAGGTCATACCATACAAACCCCACTCCTCAACCCATTTCCCAACCCAATCCCTGCGACCTAACATTTTCCATGCCTAAAGCACCTAACTGGCACATCTTGGGACTTTGGGAGGAAACTGCAGTACCCGACAGGCACCCCTTGCAGGCACAGGGAGAATGTGCATAATCCACACAAACAGTGACCCGAGACTGAAATTGAACCCAGATCTCTGGTGCTGGGAGGCAGCAGTGCTAACCACTGAGCTACCTACTGTGGACCACGCAACCTGCCTGCTCAATTCAACATTCGAAATGTGGCATAACAGCAAGGAGATTCTATAAGTCCCCAAACTTGTCATTGTGAAACAGGATGAGGACAATGATATCTTAAGCAGCTTGGTCAGGAACAGGCGCAGGACATGCAAGACATCGAAGCTATAGTGTCGGAACACCAGGAGGACATTCAGACCATCTTGTGTGTAAAGCAGGAACAGAATGAATCCAATCAGCCACCCATGCCCCTCACACAACAATTGGAGCCGATCTTTCTCAGCCTCGTGCCTATTTCACAGGAATTGAAACGGACTGTCGAGGTTATGGAAAGGGAAGAACTTAGAATAACCAACTTCAATCGGGAATGGAAAGGTATGAGCAAACGATTGAAGGCAAATTGTTCGAATCTGTTATTATGGAATTAACAACAGGAGACTTTGAAAGTCAAACCACAACCCATCAAAGTCGACATGATTGTATTCAGGATAAATCATGTTTTAATGATTTTCCTAACTTTTTAAAATTAAAACGTGTGACAAACAAGTTGAATAACGGGGATCTGAAAGATGTATTATATCTGGACTTCAAGAAGGCAATGCTTGTCGAAAGCTTAATATGCAAGAGAAGAGCAATTGAGTTAGAACAATTTATTTGCTTGGAGAGAAAATTGGCTAACCAAGAAAAAACCATGATATGGAGGTGCTAGTTTTGGACTGGGTTGAGTAAGGTCAATAATCTTTTGGCACCAGGTTATAGTCTGACGGGTTAATTTGAAAACACAAGATTTCATTGTCTTGCTCCTTCGTCAGGTGTTAGAGAGAAAAGACCTTCGGCACAAAATTTAGAAGGAAAAGATGTACAACACATGCACATGAATTGATCACATCGAAGATGGCTGCAAAATCTTTCATGGGTTAGAATGGAGATGCAGGTTTTGATTGATGAATATGCAAATCCAGAGTTCCTTTCAAGTCCTGACTGGAGATACCTTCAGGTATTATCGATGTAAAGGAGGTGACCCCTCCAGTAAGAGAACGTATTTTAGGCATTTGGTCTTGTTTGGAGTCTGTATGTGTCTTCACCTGGAATCAGACTAGGTTTACTTCCAAAGTAGGAGTTAATAAAATATCGTATTGACTGACTGTCTCCAAATTGTATTTTTTTTTGAAAAAATATAATGCATCTGGAAATACAAACTGGCAAATGAAAATTCATCTGACAGATTCGATGCGTTTGAGTGTGTGCCTTTGCGCGCACGTGCGTGTGTGACTGAAAACAAGGTGGAGTGTCTGTGGGAGGGAGAGACAGTGTGTGTGTTTGTGAGAGAGTGAGGGGGAGTATGTGTGTCTTTGGGAGGGTGAGAGAGGGTATGCATGTGTGTGAGAGGGGGAGAGTGTGTGTGCATGTGAGAGAGGGGGCATGTGTTTGTGTGCGGGAAGTAGAGTGTGAACTTGCATGGGTGTATTTAAAGGGGAGAGGGAAAGGATGTGTGTCTCCTCGTTAAAACACAGGCAGGTTTGGCAGATCCCTTTCCCCACACACACTCACTCTGTGGTTTCAGAGCTCCCCCTCCCTGCAGCCTCTGCTTCATTTGTAGTTCATGTTGTAGACCCAGATGCTGTAACTACAGTCCCCATGCTCCATCCAGAGTTGGTTCACCAATTCCTCAGGTCTCCCTGAATGTCGAAGGCAGCTCACAGCACAGCCTCCAGTAAACCATCTCCATCACCTCCACTAACCTTTCCATGACAGGAGGCAGTCAGATGCTCCTCAGTTCCTGTTCCTTGACAATAATACTCGAGGGGTTTCCTCATGTTATGGACTGTACAATCAACTGAGAGGGACAAACACAGGCCTTCAGAGGTCAGGCACAGACCAAGTTTCAAAGACGTGTCTCAAAGCTGCTGGAACCCCCTTTCCAACTTGGAGCAACAGCCCGCCACACACCATTTCATTTTTTCTGAGATTCACAATGCCAGCACTCGATACACTCGGGAGTGAAAAAAACAACACCAGGGAAAGGTACAGAAAAAAAAATAATTAATTAACTGATGACATGTTGTGAAAATATGGATAAGGAGATAGGGGAGTGGGAGTAACTGGAGAAGTGAGACAATGGTGGGTCCAATCACAAGAATGGGAGCGTTCAATAAAATTATTGCCAGATCAGTTGAAATGGTTAGTTACATCAAATTGTGAATCTGCCTCACAGAACCATCCAAGACACCATAAACTGGGACAAGGGACTAGCCAGAATGGAGAGCTGTGCAGACCATGCTAGTGGACTACTCTATAAACTGGATTAGTGGTGCTGGAAGAGCACAGCAGTTCAGGCAGCATCCAACGAGCAGATTTCGCTGCTCGTTGGATGCTGCCTGAACTGCTGTGCTCTTCCAGCACCACTAATCCAGTATTTGATTTTCAGCATCTGCAGTCATTGTTTTTACCTACTCTATAAACTGGACTACCTGGACATGGGGACCATTGCAAACCTTTGCCAGTATATTGCTACTATACTTGGACTACAGAAATGTCTTGCACGGGAAGATGTGTAACCCATACAGTAAGTGACAGTAAATAGACTCCCACAAATGTATGGCCCTGTACCTCCACTGCTGAAATATGAAATAAGGGAGTGTGTGTGTCTGTGTGTGTGTGTCTGTGTGTGTGTGTGTGTATGTGTATGTGTGTGTGTGTGTGTGTGTGTCTGTGTGTGTGTGTGTCTGTGTGTGTGTGTCTGTGTGTGCGTATGTGTGTGTGTGTGTGTCTGTGTGTGTGTCTGTGTGTGTTGGTGGCAGTAGATATGAAAATTATTATTTGAGAGAGAATAGACATAGAGGAAATCAGTTTAAATGTGAATACCTGACAGGGTTTTGTGTCATTAACCGAAGGAGACTGAGGACCGTGTCATAGACAGAGGTGACGACATGTTTGAGAATATTAAAATAAAGGCATTGCCAGACCCAACAACAATATAAGGAATCCGTACAGGAATGATGGGATTTTGGTTGCATTTAGATACAAGCCATGAATACCGACTCAGATTTGGATGAGCAACAGCAGATTATTGGTTTTATTAAGATTGTGTTTCATAGCTGAAGGTTCAAACAGCAAATGGGATGAACCAGTGACGTATATTCTGAAGTTGTCAATAGTTAAAATTAGGACTGGTCAGGATATGGTGTCAGTAATCAGCTTGTGGCCAAAGGGATCACCGTAGTTGTGACTCGTCTGTTTCCGCCTCAGATATTGGCCAAGGATGAGATGGAGTCAGAGGAAGGAAATGGAGTTTGCATCCAGAACAGAAGACAGTGACCTCCAAGCTCTCAATATTTAAATAGCAAGGGCAGTGATGCAATGCATCCTGGTTCATACCTGAAAGTGAGTCTGGTTTGGAGCGTGAATACTTACAGAGTAGGGTAAATGAAAAGAACAGTAATACAGTCGCACAGAGTTAATGCAAATAATATATCGACAGTGAAACGTACCAGGGACACCAACAATAGCCAGGATAGGATAATAAAAACATTGAATAATGTAAAGTACATATTTGATCCTTAATGATAACGGCCACCAAGAGTATGTAGAAAAATTCCAAACATAATAGGATAAACCCCTGTCCATTGTTGGAACTTTCCAATCGATTGTTTTCAGATTCTGATCCATTGTTGTAACATTCCAGTATAACATTCTCAGATTCTGATCCACTGTTGGAACTGTCCAGTCTAATGTTCTCAGTTTCTGATCTCTCCCTCTCTCTGGAGCAGCCGATCCCTGTTAGTGCTATCGGTGATGCTCCCGCCCATACCATGGGATAACATATTGAATCGAAACCCTTTTATCATTAAAAGATGGAAACTCTCCACTGGGATAATTAGAATCCATGGAGACTGACATTAGTCACATTCACCAAACAAATAGGTTCAGTTAACCAGTTCCTTACATCATTTTACATAACACAATAAAAGGGAACATTTACTAGGTTTGGATGGAATGAATGAGAGTTGCTGAGCTATTGATCATAAATCTTTCAACCTTTTTAATCTGTCTTCCCTATATATGGGAATATTGTCACAACACTGCACTGTTGTGTATGATTCACGCTGTTTATAAAAGGAGACAGGAATAAAATAACAGATGAGCTGCATAAAATGTTTGGAGGAGACCTTTCGAGATACCTTTGTGTAATGCTGCTCCAAGTTTGAAATTCCCTGTTATCAAGTCCTTTCTTAACCTTGTGACATCATTCAGAAAATTGAAACTGCTGCTCAGGAACAGGGAGAAACAGGAGGTAGTCACTCAACTGCTCGAGACTGGGACAGAGTAACAGGAGGCAGTCACTCAACTACTCGATACTGGGATACAGGGAAATCTGGAGGCTCGTGAGGCCCAGATTTATGTTCCCCAGGAACAGGAGGAGGTGACTCACTACCCACCAATCTGGGACACTGGGAGAGAAGAGGAATTGGCTTGGTACTAAAAGAAACATCTGAATAAGTTGCATGAGCAAGTCATTCAATCCTGCTCCAATATTCTTCAAAACCATGGCTGATCTGATTGTAATTCCCTCATTCCATTTTACAGAGATTCCCCTGTCTGCAACCTCTGCTATATTTGTTGGTCATGTTGCAGATCCAGATGCTGTAACTACAGTCACCATGTTTCATCCAGTTTTGGATCACCACAGCCTCTGGTCTTCCTGAATTTCCACAGCAGCTTAAAACATAGCCTCCAGGAAACCATCCCCAGCATTTCCACGAACGTACAAAAGCTAGAGTTAAGTCAAATGTTAGTCAAAGGCAAATGAGAAGCCTGGTCTGAATCACTAACAGTTGTGAGGATTCCTCATGTTACCGAGCACATGAGCAGCACAGAGTTATTAACACAGGCGTTCAATGAGTACGCACAGAGCAAGATACAAAGGTGGGCCTCGAAACTGTAAAAACACCATTATCCAACATGGAGCACAGGGCAGGACATTGGGAAGTCAAAGAAAACGCAATCAATGCTTTTTTGAACACTGCTTCTAAGCTTCTTAGTGTTGGAAGCTGATGTTCTTGAGTGAGCAACATTCAAGGGCAGGAAAAGATATAGGACAGTGATTCACATTGAAACTGGGCAATTAAAACTAGATGGTGAGGAAGCAGTTTAAACACCAACAAATAGGAGGGATTTGGGAAATAGACAGAGGGAGAGAGACTCTGAGTCAGTGTTTTGGCAGGATGTGTTTGCAGGTTTCAGAATGCTGAAATGAAGACATTTCGATCATATCTAGCAACATCGGTTAGCATGTCCGGAAATGATGAATTAATACGACATTGGTGCAAGGTCAGATAGAGTCAGAGTCTCGGAGATGTACAGCACAGAATAAGATGCTTCAGTCTTACTCGTCCATGCTGATGGGATATCCCAAATTAAACAAATTGCATTTGGCCAATGTCGATGTAAGCCCTTCCTCTTCATGTACCCATCCCAATATCATTTAGACGTTATAATTGTAAAAGCCTCCACCACCTCCTCTGGCAGCTCATTCCACACATGCACCACCCTCTGTGGGAAAAAGTTGCTCGTTAGGTCATTTTTAAATCTTTTCCCTCTCATCAGAAATCCATTCCCTCTAGTTTTGGGGGAAAAGACTTTGGCTATGGAAACTATACATGCTCCTCACGCTACAGGAATAAAACAACCCAATCATCAAAGTTTGTGAGAACCCAATCTACTCGCACTCGCCCTATAGCTCCAATCCTGGCAACATCCTTGTAAATCTTTACTGACTCCCTTCAAGTTTCACAATATATTTCCAAAAGGAAGGAGACCAGAATTGAATGCAGTACACCAAAAGTAGCCAAAATAATGTGCTGTACAGCAGCAACATGACCACCCAATTCATATAGTCAAAGCACTGGCCAATAAAGGCAATCATACCAAATGCCTTCTTCACTATACTACCTAACTGCGAGTCTACTTTCAAGAAACTATGAACCTGCATTCCAAGGTCTCTTTGTTCAGCAACACTGCCCAGGACGTTAGCATGAAGTGTACATGTCCTGCCCTGATTTGCATTTCCAAAGTGCAGCACCTCCCATTTGTCTAGATTAAAACCCACCTGCCAATTGTCAGCCCATCTGCCCATCTGATGAAGATTCCATTGTACTCTGAGGTAAACCTCCTTTGCTGTCCACTACACCATCATTTTGGTTTCCATCTGTAAACTTCGCAACTATTGTTGCAATGATCACATCCAAATGATTTCTGTGAATAGTAAAAAGCAGTGGAGCCAGCACTAACCCTTGTAGCACACGAATGGTCACAACCGTCCTTTTCGAAAAACAATCCTTCACCACCACCCTCTGTCTCCTGCCTTCGGGCTAATTCTGTATACATATGGCTAGTTCTTCCTGTATTCCATATGAACTAAACTTGTCAACCAATCTCCTATGCAGGAAGTTGGCAAATGCCTTACTGAAGTCCATGCCAACAATATACACCTCTGCCTCAATGAATCCTCTTAGTCACTTCTTCAAACATACTCAGTCAATTTAGTGAGACACAACTTTCCATGCTTCGATCCATGTGGCCTATCACTTATCAGTCCTTGCTTTTCAAAATCCATGCAAACCTTGTGCCTCATAATCCTTGTCAACAGCTTTCCCCCAACTGAAGTCTGGCTCACTAGCTTTTCCTTACCATCCTTCTTAAATGTTGACAATAATCGCACCAAGTTCGCAAGCCTCCTGTCTTCTGGTACCTCATCCGTGACAATTGACGATACAAATATGTCGGCAAGGGGCCCAGCAATCACTTCACTCGCTTCCCACAGAGTTTTCGGGTACATCTAATCAGGTCCTGGAGATTTTCCCACCTTTACGGGCTTTATGAACTCCAGCATCAGCTTCTCTGTAATACAGGCACTTTTCAACATATCACGGTTTATTTCCAAAGTTCTTTTGCTTGCATATCCTTCTGCACAGCCAATACTGACGCACGATGCTTGTTTATTATCGCCTTCATCTCCTGCGGTTTTGCACATCGGCAACCTTGCAGATCTTTAAGTGGCCCAAAACTCTCCTGAGTTACTCTTTTGTCCTTAATGTATGTGTAGAGTCCCTTTGGATTCTCCTTAACCCTATTTTCCAGAACTATCTCATGTCCCTTTTATGACCTCTGGATTTCCCTCTTCTGTATACTCCTACTGGCTTTAGACCCTTCTCGACAGTCACTTCATTCGATTTTTGGAAAATCTATCCTTTTCGATTTTTGAAAACCTATCAGGTTCGCTGATGGCCTTGAAGGAAGCAAACCAGTCCTGGGTTACATGTGACTCCAGACGGACAACCATCTGTGTGACTCGTAACTGGATTAGTGGTGCTGGAAAAGCACAGCAGTTCAGGCAGCATCCGAGGAGCAGCCAAATCGACATTTCGGCAAAAGCCCTTCATCACAAATAAAGGCAGAGAGCCTGAAGCGTGGAGAGATTAGCTAGAGGAGAGGGGAGTGGGGAGAAAGTAGCATAGAGTACAATAGGTGAGTGGGGGAGGGGATGAAGGTGATAGGTCGGGGCGGGGGGAGGATGGAGTGGATAGGTGGAAAAGCAGATAGGCAGGTAGTACAAGTCAGGACAAGTCACGGGGACAGTGCTGAGCTGGAAGTTTGGAACTGGGGTGAGGTGGGGGAAGGGGAAATGAGGAAACTGTTGAAGTCCACATTGATGCCCAGGGGTTGAAGTGTTCCGAGGTGGAAGATGAAGCTTTCTTCCTCCAGGCGTCTGTTGGTGAGGGAGCGGCGGTGAAGGAGGCCCAGGACCTCCATGTCCTCAGCAGAGTGGGATGGGAGAGTTGAAATGTGACTCGTAACTGCCCGCTGGGCAATTAGTAATGGGTAATGAATGCAGGTCCAACCAGTGATACCCTAAACCCGTGAATGAGTACTGAAAAAAACGTTGACTCCTGCTCTGCCTACCTAACATATGCTTCCCTCTTATCCGTCACCAGACACTCAATTTCTCCCGTCCTCCAGCATTCCTTACACCTATCAGCCTTACCCTTCACCCTAACAGGGACAGATTGTCTCTGTGATTTTGACATCTCCTTTTTGAAGGCTTCCCTCTTCCCAGCTGGCCCCGTAACTGCGATATCTGTTCCAATCCCGTTTCGAAGTTCTTGCTCATATCATCAAACTTGGCCTTCTTCCAAGTTAGAGCGTTACCTTTTAGACCCTGTTCATCCTTTTCCATCTCTATTTTAAAACTAATAGAATTATGATTATGTGTCCCAAAGTGCTTCCCCACTGATAGCTCAGTCTCCTGCCCTGCCATATTTGCCAAGGGGAAGGTGACGTTGAGCTCCTTCTCTGTGATGGAGAGCATTGGTCAAGCAGCTGCGGCGTTATGACTGGGATTGGGCTCAATAGTGTCTTCGTCTCATTGGGATGAATCGAACCATAATTTATCTCAGTGCCATTTTCATTGAGTGTGACGGAGGGATTGTCTACACAAGGTCGAGCTAATTTCCTGGCGCTACCTTATCGAACTCACCTCATTAACTACCTCCCCCACCCCATGGTCCCCTCTCATTCAATGCCAGCCCTATTCTCCCACCCATCACGGCTGGAGGTACTCACTATCGCACTGATACCCCTGGGTATGCCGTGATCCCTGGTACTGGTGCCATTTTAAAATGGCCAGTAGGCACACAGTTGAGCTTTTTTGGTGTCAGAGCTGGTTTGTACAGTTTACCCCGAGCATGGCAGATAAGGGGCAATTACACCACAGTTTGTCGACAGGGGGACGGAGGTCCTGGGGGATGGGGTAGTACAGTGGGGTAGTACATTCTCTTCCCAGAAAGGGTCACACTATCAGACCCACAGAGCATGGTTTGAGCTCCCCACCCAGCTCAGTGCAGTATCTGCGGTCTGAAGAAATGTCTAGCAATACAGGACAAGCATCAATAACTGTCCCCACTCTGTCAGGTTAAGTGTCACCGTATTCTCTCTGCTCCCTCACACTCACTGTATATCTGTTACAGCAGCGATCCAGAACAACGTTCATGCTCCACGGCTCTCGCTGCTGCTTGCAGCACCTTCCCTCTCTCTGTCTCTCTCTCTCTCTCTCTCTCTCTCTCTCTCTCTCTCTCTCTCTCTCTCTCTCTCTCTCTCTATCTCTATCTGCATTATTCCCCCCCCCCCCACACACACACACCGATAACATTGCATGGATACAACACTGTGGACTGACTCCTTCCAGACAACTCACCATATCTCCCTCCACCTACATCAGCATTAACAGCAGGGGTACCCACTCCCAACCTCCCTCCCTCCCTACCTTTCTCCCATTCCAGGAGAAACAGCCTGGAATAGCACAGAAAAGGCCAAGTCTGGCGGTGGAGTGCCCGATATCCGTTCTCTCAAACCCCTCCCCCCTCCATGTGGAGCGGACCCTGGTATGCGCCAGAGAGGACAGGGATGCGTCGTGTGGAGATTCTGAAACATCCACGTCCCAGCGACCGAGTAAGGAGCAATGTTCAGTGAAGGGCAATTCTCACTTTAAACCAACTGGCAACTCCGTTTCCCCCAGACAATATAGCAGCTGTGGCCCTGATGCCATCTCCCTTTTGTGTCGAGCTGTTACAAATGGAATCCCCACGTTCTCGGTGGGCAGGAAGGTGGGCTCACAACACATCGTCACCACCACCTCCCAGGAAGGGGGCACGGAGACTCCCTCCTACACCTCCTCCTGTAAACAGCTCAGATACTGAAACGAATCTGTGAGATTTACTGCTCTCCCACTTGTCCTGACATATTCAATAAACTGTTCTCATATCTATCCGGGCCCCTCTGTCCCTGCACCTCCTTTATAACGGTACAACCTATTTTATATTGTCTTTCAATGTCCTTCCTACTAAAGAGCACCACCTCACTGCGCTGCATTGACCCTCATCTGCCATACACTTGAACACTACACCAATTTATAACTTTCCTGTTGGAGTTCCACACCGTCCTCAACAAACTTCACAATTCATTCAGGTTTGGTATCTGAAAATAATGAAATTGTCCTCCAGTCAGATTCCACCCAAAAATACTGACACACACCAGACAGAGGGAGTGAAATATTGACACACTCTCCATGTTTGTATTATTGTCAATGCATAGTGAGTGCCTCTATGTGTCTGTATTCGTGTGTGTATCTGTGTGTGGCGGGTCTGGCAGTCTCTGTGGTGTTTAAAGTGATGTCATATCCCCCCGATATGAGTACTGAGTAAGGACCACTCAATTTAAAATGTCAACTTTCATTTTTGTCCAAAGATGCTTCCAGAGCTGCGGAGATTTCTGTTGGTGTCAATCTCTGTTGCACCCCCACCCCGATCTCCCACCCCCCACCCCACTGTAATGGTGGTGCTGAAGTATGTAAACGATCAGGGATTCAGTCTGGGAGGGAGAGACGGAGGGCAGCAGTTCACAGCACAATCCAACATGAATTTTGATTGCATCAAACACACACACACACACACACACACACACACAGAGGCATACACGCGCGGGTGAACATACACACACCCGCATGCACACACGAGGTTGGTTTGGAGAGGATTGTCATTGACCTGAGGCCCTCAGAACATGTTCATGTGGAGAAATATCTGCGCTGTTTCTGCAATGTGGAAATGGTTTTTCACTGGGTAGTATTTCCAACATACAGTATACACATTAAAGCATATTTCCATTACAATTATATCCAAGCAATTCCGAGTGAGTCACTTTCCAAGGCGATGAGATTAATTTTAATGCACTTCCTGTAACTTGGAATTATTAATGTTTTATTCTTACAAGTAACCTTACATGTGAGAAAGGATTGAAAAGACCTAAACCAGACCGGAAGTGTGGGCTTGTATCATTTTAAAGAAAAGTGAGAAAGGGAGAGGAAGCGAGAGTTATTTTGACCCCGTTTTAGTGATTCACACCAAAAACAAGAAGAGTTCCCATTGCACAGAGATGCAGAGACAGAGATCCACACACTAATGCAGGAACACATGTAACAAGCACAGAGAGATAGACGTGCGCACAGTGGTTAACAGAGACATATGAAGACACACAGGAATAGGCAAACACGAACAGAAATATGCAGATACGTACTTGGACATACAAACACACACAGACGCATCGAGTTATACACGGTTTGCAAACAGTCCTATCGGCTCATACACTCCATGCTGACCATAATTCCAAGCAAAATTATTCCCACCTGCCTGCGCTGGGCCCAGATTTGTCCAAGTGTTCTCTTATTCTTGTACTTAACCAAATGCATTTTAAATACTATAACTTTACCCAATATCCATCACTTCCTCAGGAAGTTCATTCCCGACACGAACCACATGCTGTCTAAAAAAAGAATCACCTCACAGGTCCTGATCAGGTGGACACAATAAAATTTGTCGGAAGCTAAGGATGTGTTTGCTGGGTCCCTTGCTGAGATGTTGTTTTCATCAATAGCCACAGGTGAGATGATGGATGTCATGAGTTTGAGTAAAGTTTTTCTATTAAACAAAATGGAAAGAAAAAGCAAAGAACTATAGATTGGGGATCCTGACATCAGCTGTGGGCACAATGTTGGAGAGAATCATGAGCTACAGGATTTACATGCATTTGGAAAGACAAGGACTGATTATGGATAGGCAAAAGTGAGGACTGCTGATGCTGGAGATCAGAGTCTAGATGATAGTGGTAGTGGAAATGCACAGCATCTGACGAGCAGGAAAATCGACGTTCTGGGCAAAAGCCCTTTGTCTGGACAGTGAAATGGGGTTGTGCGTGGATAATCATGTCTCACTGATTTGATTTTTTTTTGTTGAGAAGTAGGGGAGAGGATTGTTGACGGCAGATCGCTGGATGTGATCTATATGGACTTCAGTTCGGCATTTGACATAGTTCCCCGTGGAGACTGGTAAGCAAGGTTAGATCAGATGGAATACAGGGAAAATTAGCCAGTTGGATAGAGAACTGGCTCAAAGGTAGAGGACAGAGGGTTGTGGTGGAGAGTTGTTTTGCAGACTGGAGGCCTGTGACCAGTAGAGTGCCACACTGATCGGTGCTGGGTCCATTACTTTTCGTCATTAATATAAATGATTACGATATGTACGTAGGACAGTTAGTAAGTCTGCAAATGACACAAAAGTTGGAGGTGTCGTGGCCAGCAAAGAATGTTATCTCAGATTACGATGGGATCTTAATCAGATGGGTCAATGGACCGAGGAATGTCAGACAGAGTTTAATTTAGATAAATGTAAGATTCTGCATGTTGAAAAGGCATATCTGGGCAGGACTTATAAACTTACTAGTTATTCCTGGGGAGTGTTGCTGAACGAACTGACCTCAGATTACAGGTTTATAGTTCCTTGAAAGTGGATTTGCAGGTAGATAGGACAGTGAAGAAAATATTTTTGATATGTTATTGGTCAGTGAATTTTGTATATGCGTTAGGAGACAGGATTGCGATTGTACAGGACATTGGTTAGGCCTTTTTGAAATACTGTATGCACTTCTGATCTCTCTGCTCTTAGGAAGCATGTTGTCAAACTTGAAAGGGTCCAAGAAGGGTTTATGCTGAGATTGCTATGGTTGGAGATTTTGAATTACAGAGAGAGGCTGGATAGGCTAAGCCTGTTTTCCCTGGAGAATCAGAGGATGAGGGTTGATATTAGAAGTTAGTAAAATCATGGGTGCAACGGATAGCGTGAATAGCCAAGGTCTTTTCCCTCGGGTAGTGGAGTAAAAAAAAACTAGATGGCAAAGGTTTAAGGTGGGATGGGAAAGACATCAAAAAATTGTTCTAATGGACAACATCTTCATGTAGAGGATGGTCCGTGTGTAATGAGCCTCCAGAGGAAGGTATTGAGGCTGACACAATTACAACATTTAATAGGCATCTGGATGGACAGATGAATGGGAAGGGTTTAGATGGAAATTGACCAAACGCCGGTAAATGGGAGGAGAATAATTTTGGCTATCTGGTTGGCATGGACACGTTGGACCAAAGGGTCTGTTTCCATGCTATGCAGCTCTATGACGCTATGTCTTTTAAGAAACTACCTACTCTTATCTTAAAACAATCCCTCACTCTAAGGAAAAGAGACCTAACATTCAACATTATCGATACCTTTCATGATATTATAAACCTGTACAAGGTTATTTCTCAGCCTCCTACGTTCCAATAGAAAATGTCTGAGTCTGTTGATCCTGTTCAAACTCTCCATTCCCAGCAACATCCTGATAAACCTCTTCTGAATTCTCCCGAACTTGATAATATTCTCGATATAACGGGCGACCAGAACTGCACACAGTCCTTCAGGCCATGCCTCACGAAAGTCTTGTGCAACCAGAGCATAACGCCCCAAATCCTGTATTCAAAGGACTGTATACTGCTATTCGTGATTTATATAAATGATTTGGATGTGAACATAGGAGATATAGCTAGTAAATTTACAGATTACACCAAAATTAGAGGTGTAGTGAACAGTTAAGAACTTTAACACAGATTAAAATGGAATCTTGATCAGATGGGCCAATGGACTGAGGAGTAGCAGATGGGGATATAATTAGATAAATGCGAGGTGCTACGTTTTGGAAAAGCAAATCAGAGCATGAGTTCTGCACTTCATGATAAAGTCCTGGAGAGTGTTGCTCAACAAAGAGACCTTGGCGTACAGGTTCATATTTATTTGAAAGTAGAGTTGCAGGTAGATAGGATAGTGAAGTAGGTGTTTAATATGCTTTCCTTTATTGTTCAAACCACTGAGTACAAGAGTTGGGAGGTCATTTTGTGGCTGTGCAGCACTTATGTTAGGCCACTTTGGAATACTGCGTACAATCCTTGTCTCGTTCCTATTGGAAAGATATTGAGAAATTTGGAAGGGTTCGGAAAAGATTTGCAAGGACTGGAAGATTTGGGCTGTAGGGAGAGCCGGAATAGGCTGGGAATGTTTTCTCTGAGTCATTAGAGGCTAAAAGATGAACTACAGAAATTTATAGAATCATGAGAGGCATGCATAGGATAAATAGATAATGTCTTTGCACCGGGGTGACGAGTCCACAACTAGAGGGCCCAGGTTGAGGATGAGAGGGGAAAAATTTAAAAGGGACCTCAGGGGCAATTTTTATGCATAGAGGGTTGTATGTGTATGGAATGAGTTGCCAGAGGTTGGTCAAATTAAAGTATTTAAAAGACATCTGGATGAGTATATTAATATGAAGGGTTCAGAGGGACATAGGCAAGTGTTGGCAAAATTGACAAGATTCGGTTAGGGTATCTGGTCGACATGGAGAAGTTGCACCAGAGGGTCTGTTTTCGTGCAGTTCACCTCTATGACTCTATGTCTTTATAATGAAGGCCATCAAGTGAAACACCTTCATAACCACCCTGTCTACATATGAAGCAAACTTCAAAGAATTCTGCCCGAAACGTGAGGTTGCTCTGTTCTACAACACTAGCAATGACACAACATTTAATTGTATAATTGTTTTATTATTTTGCTTTACCAAAGTACAATACCTTGCATTTATCAACATTAAACTCCATCTACAATTCTTTAGCCCAGTGAGTGATAACACTGGGGAAGAAAGGCTGGAAAGTAATCAGTTGTCTTGTGTAATGTAATGGTTTCAGGAAGAGGGTAGTCACACATTACAGGTGGGAAACAGTGATGGAGTTTCAGGCAGTAAGTATGCTCTGTCTTTGTCTCTGATGGTCAGTATTGATATCTATTCGAGTTCCTTCACAGTGCAGAGTGTGTCTACAGGATTTCATTCCCTCATATTGCAGACTACAGGTAATAGCCAATTAAACTGGAGAAAAAAGGTAAATAATACTGGAAATAAAAGATGTTCATAGTTTATCTCGATGGCAGAGCACGTACACTCGATATCCTACAGTTGAGGCAAGTTTTTTGTTTTTGCATTTTTTAACTAATTAATTATTTTAACTGGGTAAGCCAGTAAAGTGAACCAGATTTCAATGAATCCATACAGATCTGACAGCTGGCATTTAAAGTGAAAAATTTGGGCATGGTTTAGATCTTGTGTAGTCAGTAGTATCCCTGCCTCTGAGGCAGAGCTCTGGATTCTATTCCAATTCCTGAACTTGTCTGGTAGCGTCCCTAGCTCGAGACCACAAGGTCTAGATTCTGGTGCAGCGTGTCAGAACAGGCTGATGAACAAACACACAGGAGAATAATGTCGCGACTTTTGGGGCTATTATTGTGGATTGGTGGTAGTGTCCCTAACTCTGGCCCCCAAAGATCTAGGTTCTAATCCTACTAGAGGTGTTTGATAATATTTTTGAATGCGTTGACTAAAATTATTTTAAAATTGTGGTTTGATCACGATGGAAGAGGTGTCGGTATTTCAGAATTTAAGCCCCGGATGACTGAAAGCACAGAAACTGGGTGAGAGGAACATTTGCATCTTCTAGAGGTTTATGCATTCATGAAATGCAGGGACAGGGGGTGAGGAGTCAAGATCTTTTCCCCATGCTTGGAAGTCAAAAATTAGTAGGCATAGATTTAATGTGAGAGGGAAAAGATTTTAAAGTGACCTCGAGGCAACTTTTTCACTCAGAAACTGGAAATGAACTGCCGGACGAAGTGGTGGAGGTTGGTGTAATTACAACATTTAAAAATCACACAGGTGGGTATATTAATAGGAAGGATTTAGAGTGATATGGGCCAATCGCTGGCAAATAGATAAGATTAGCTACAGTGTAGCACAAGTCCTCACCAAACCTCTAAAGAGTTACCCACCCAGAACCATCTCACCACATTTACCGCCAACTAATGCAACTGACATTATGTGCAACTTTGTATGGCTCATTCACATAACTTGCACAACTTTGGACTGTGGGAGGAATCCCACGCAGACACAGTGAGGATGTGCAAACTCCACACAGTCACCTGAGCCAGCAATCAAACACAGGTCCCTGATACTGTGACGCAGTAGCACTGAGCCACTGCACCGCCCTAAGTAGGGCACAATTAATTTCAGAAATCAGATGTCATGGACGAGTTGGTCAAAAGTGTTTGCTTCCGTGCTGTACAACTCTAAGATTCATCAAGCCATTTTATGTAGGTCCCTGTGTAATCTTCATTGTCCACTTTACAGCCAAACTTGGTTTCATCCACAATCTTTCTAACCACGCCTTCTATCATTCTCATCTGAATCATTTGTCTAAATGTCAAACAAAAATGGATTGAGCACAAGTCCTTGTGGAACACCACTGTGCACAGTGTCACAGAACTGGTCCCTTTTCTCTAAAAGCTTCCTTTGCTCAAAGATACTGTGTCCTTAATTTTCTTTTCAGAGCGGTCGTAAATTGTTCCCGGCTCCAAGGTGATTGGTTTGCTACAGAGATTAAGCGGTTTTGTGATTAAAAGTATAACGAAAGGGGAGTGGTCAGCTCTCTATGTGAGCAGTTAAGTCCAGAATCAGTTTGTAGTTTAGCTGTATGGACAGGCTCTCTCTCTCTCTCTCTCTCTCTCTCTCTCTCTCTCTCTCTCTCTCTCTCTCTCTCTGTCTCTCTTTCTCTACCGCTATCTCTCTCTCTCTCCTTCTGCCCTTCTAAGCTTCAACCTGCAAGCATTTGTTCCATCTGTTCTTAATGGGGGTTTGCTTTTTGGGATGATTGAGTGCTTCCAGAACAGCTAATTAAGTCTAATTTAAAATTATCTATTCTGTAGGGGTTCTATATTCTGTTCTTTGTGTTTCATTGTGTAGTTTTGCAATTTTTTTGTCTGTTTTAAAACCTGATAATTTTCACTGTGCACTTACTGAAACAAATTACAAAGTTACGGTATGCGCAGCCTGGTTAAGAAAATTTTGAGTGGTCTGGCCTGGTCCATAACAACAGGCCTCCAGCCTGAAAAACACCCCTCCTCGATAATGCTGTCTCCTGCTATTAGGCAAACATACACAGACATGTACACAGACACACACACCCAGACACACACAAAGAGAGACACACACGCGCACAGATACACATGCACAGATACACACACACAAAGACACGCACACAGAGACACACAGACACATGCACACGCACACACACACACACACACAGACAACACATGCACACAGACACACAGAGACCCACAAAGAGACATACACGCACCGACAGACACACACACGCTCAGACACATACACAGAGAGACACACATGCATGCGCGTGCCACACACTCACACATCTTAGCGTCTTTAGGATAAAACTCGATAAGTTATGATTAAAGATGGGCTCAAGGATTGTTATGTGAGCGTTGTAGAACTGGCTTGAAAAACATGTCATCCATGATCAATAGTTCAGTAGACTGGATGGGCCAAATGGCCTTTTTTCTGCTCTAATGTTTTACGAACTATGGTGCATGCATTTGTCTGTGTTAGTGTTTGTATTTACATGTGCATGTGTGTCTGTGTGTCCATGTTTTCGGGTGTCTGTACTTTTGTGTATTTGTGTACGTGTCTGTGTGTGCACATCTGCGTGTATGTGTTTGAGTGTGTCTGTGTGTGTATGTCTGTGTGTGTCTGTGCGTGTCTATATATGCCTGTTTGTGTATGTATCTGTGTGTGTGTATGTATCTGTGTGTGTGTCTGCATATGTTTGTGCTCATCATTATTTTTAGAAATGGAAATATCAATGGACATTTTTGTAATTTCTATACTGTTTGTCATTCATCTTTCCATCATAGCTTGAGGTACTTTGTTTCCATCATGAACTTGTTATTTTAACAGATGAAGGAAATCGACATGACTTCTTCCTAGGACGACCCTGACCTAATGTGCGACCTACATCATAGGCCTTATCATCGAACTGGTTGCAGCAATATTTTGCTGTGACCAATGGAGGAGAGGCAGTAGAAAAGAAAACAGTTACTCAACAACGCAGGGAACTCTGGACCGGTGAGCCTGATATCAGTGGTCTGTGAGTTGTTGGAGGAGGTTCTGAGAGATAGCCAATTGCATGCATTTTCAAAGGAAAGGATTGATTTGGGAGAGTGACCATAGCTTTTTGCATGAGAAATCGTGTCGCACTAATTTGACTGAGTCTGTTAAAGAGGTGACAAAGTAGATTTGTGAAAGCAGTGTTGCGGATGCTTTTCATATAGACTGGAGCAATTCTGCGACAAGATTCTGCATATTAGGCAAGTTAGTAAAGTTAGGTCACATGGGAAACAAAGCACCCAAGCCAACTGAATACAAAATTAGATTGAAGGGAGGCGACAGTGATTGGTAGAGGATTGCTTTTCAGTCTGGAGGCCTGTGAACAGTCGTGAATGAAATCGGAGGCCATGCCTGTCGGGGTGTTATTCGAGTACCTGATCATAGGGGGTGCAATCCGATTCCCTTTCAGATGGTGACAAGGAGGTTTCCTCTATTTAGGCATTTTTATCACACCAGCCTTCTGTCAATTATATAAAGCAAACTTCGCGCAGGTTCTCGAGAAGATAAGGCAGGACCTTCGGCTCTGGGAAGATATTCCAATATCCTGATTGGGTAGAAGACCTCCGGTTAATAGGAATGTACTTCCTCGTTTCTTCTATCCCACGGGAATGGTCCTTTTGATGCTCTCCAGGTCGGTTCTATGGAGGCTTTACAGTTGGTTAAGCTTGTTTATCTGGCACCATAGATGGCTTGTTGTGAAGCTCGCCAAATTGCAGCTTCTGCGGGAGATGAAGGGTGTGATTGTCTGGACTTTAAGAAATATCAACGAGGTTGCCTGCAATCGGATGTGGCTGATTGAGCTTGCAAAGACCTGCGGTCAGTTTGGCTGGACATTGAGGTATCCCAGGCAAAATGTCCCCTCATTAATCTGTTGTTCATGGACAAGACGAGGATTGTTATGGACCATGGCAGAAATCCAATTGTCTTTAAAATAGTTAAAGCCTGGAAAATGATGCGACAAATTGATGGCAATTTACAAAAATGAACTTCCCCTTTTATTCCCATTGTAGGATTGGTAGGATCCCAGCTGGGATTGATGGATTATGGCTTTCGGCTCTGGGAGCCGAGAGGAGTTTCCTGTTTGGGAGAAGTATTTGACGTGGCGGTCATGATGGTTTTAGAGCAGCTGAGCCAGAAATATGAGTTATCTTGGAGGGGCCACTTTCGTTACTTTCAGATGAGGAATTTTAGACAGAAAAAAAGACTCCATTAATGGTTAGTCCCCATAGGTCGGAAATGGAGAGAAGAGAGCTTCGGTCTACAGGTGGTCTCTCGGTCAGCACCATCTATCATTTATTAAGAGGTCGTGTCTCAAAGGATATAAAGCGGTTGCATGGAATCTGGGCTCAGGAATTGTGGGTGGAGATATCTCCAGAGGAGTGGGAAAATATTTGGGAGACCGTAAGGAAGATTTCAATTTGCAATAGGATGTAGGCTATGCAGTTGAAGGTACTCCACAGGGTTTAATTGACACTGGAGCAGCTTGTCACATTTAAGACAGGAGCGTCCCCAATATGCCCCAAATGTACAATAGATGTTGGTATACTTAGTTATTGCTTGTGATCATGCTACAAGCTTCGGAGGTAATGGTGCACTATAGCAAGTGTTTTGGAAGGGGTTTTGGGAACCAAGGTCAAGGCAAATCTGGTTCCCCTCCTCTTGGGTTCGCTGAACCTTCCCTCTTTGGACTTACATAGGAATAAATTGTTTAGCATTCTTTCATTTTGTGCGAGGAAGAACATTCTGATGAACTGGGTTCCAGGAAAGCTCCCAGGACTCTGACCGTGGTGTAGATTAGTTATGGAGCCCACCCCCGTGGACTTCCTTACGTGCATGGGCATCAGAAAAATAAACATTGTTATTGGACGTGGCGGCCCTATTTCAACCATATAGACATGGTCTTATTGGCTATATTGATCAGGACATTTGTGTAACAGTGAGGGCTCTGAGAGGAAGAATTCTGAAAAAATACGGATATGGCAACACATGCTAACAGTGATGGGGAGATTTGGTCGGATTGTGCTGGGTGATGTAACTTCGTGTAATTTAATTTAATTTGCCTTGGTTCAGCTGGGTTTAATCTATGTTTTGTTTTGTTTTGATTTTGTTTTGATATCAGCCCATTGATTTTGTGCACAGGGAAGATCAAGAGTCCATTCAGCCACTCATGCTTCTTACGCAGCAAACAGAGTAGGTCATTTCACACCATGCGTCATTTATACAGGATTGGAGGGAACAAAGACAATACATAGAGGTGAGAATTCAAGCTTATCACCTTCACGATGGAATATAAAGTAGTGACAAAACTGCTGGAATTTAAGAAAATTGTTCAAATCAGTTATTCAGGAATTAATGAAAGGACACTTGCCGAGTGAAGCCAAAATCCATCAGAATCAACATAATTTTACAAAGGATGAATCGCATTTTCATTATTTATTTGAGTCTTTAAGAGAGAGAAAAGCAAGCTGCATAATGGGGATCCTGGAGAAATAAAATCAGGACTTGCAGAAGACATTGCATAAGGTGTGCACGAAAGATAAATCTGCAGAATAAGATCGCATATGGTTAGAAGTAATGTATTCGCTTGGATATAGGATTGGCGAAACAAAGAATTGCAGTGAGATGGAATAACTGGTTCATTTTCTGTTTCCAAAAATACCGTAGGGCTCAGTCCCCAGGCTCCAAATATTAGCAATCAATACTATCACTTATTTGAGGGGATGGACATGCTATAATCAGTTTTTCAGAAGACACTGACTCAGGTGATAAATTGTAATGAATGGTTAAGGATAGGTTGGGCCATTATTGGGCAGATGAAATGAAACAATGAAAAGTATGAGGCCGTTTTGGGCGGTGTAACAAAAAGGCAAGTTACTATCCAAACAGAGGGAAACTATGTAGTGCTTAGTTACAGAGGGATCTGGAATCCTCATCCATATCGCAAAAAAACACAGATGCAGGTGTAACAGATAATGAGAAAGGTAACTGCAAATTTGGCATTTATTGCTGAAAGAATAGATCATAAATCGAGGGAGGTACTGCTGCAATAATGCTAGGCGTTTGTGAGATCGCAATTGAGTCCTGTGTACAGATTTGGTGTCCTGACTGCAGGAAGGATGTAATTACCATGGAGGCAGTTCAGAAGAGGTTTACTAGACTGATTCCAGAGATAAGGAGTTTGTCCTCTGAAGAGAGATTGAGCAATTCAGGCCTATACTCTCTGGAGTTTAGAAAAATTTGAGGATATCTCTCAGGACTGGATAATGCTGAAGGTGATTTATAATGTCGACATGCATTGGGTATTTCCTAATGTGGGGCAATCTACAAAAGAGATCATATTTTTAGGATAAGTGGAGATGAATTAAAACAGTGATGAGAGAACTTCTATCAAAAGATTGCAAATCAGTGTAATTCACTGTTCCAGAGTGCAGTGGATGCTGCGATATTGAGTTACTGAAGGGGGAATTTGTTTGTGTGGCAATTGCACAGCAGATCCGATGGGCTAAGTGGCCTGATTCTGCGCCATTTACCCATTTTCAGGAGAGAGTCGCTTTCAAAGGTTGAATTTGATTGCAGATTACAGGGTTAAAGGCAGGATTCTTGGCAGTGTTGAGGAACAAAGGAATCTTGGGGTCTACGTCTATAGATTCCTCAACGTTGCCAAAGCCCTCAAGGTGATAGGGCTGTTAAGAATGTGTATGATGTGTTGGCTTTCATAAGTTGGGGGATTGAGTTTAGAGCTGCGAGGTTATGCTGCAGCTCCATAGAGGCCTGATTAGACCACACTTGGAATATTGTGTTGAGTTCTGTTCGCCCCATTAAAAGAAGGATGTGAAACCTTTAGAGAGGGTGCAGACGGGAGTTCCCAGCACGTTGCCTTGCCTGTCGGGCATGTCTTATGAAGAAGGTTTGAGGGAGCTTTAGCTTTTCTCATTAGAGTAAAGAAGAATGAACAGTGACTTGACAGAGGTGTGCAAGATGATGAGAGGCACAGACAGAATGGATAAGTAGAGTCTTTTTCACAGGGTAGAAATGGCTAAAACGAGGAAAACATAATTTTAATGTGATTGGAGGAAGGTTTTGGGGAGATGTCAGAGGCAGGTTGTTTACACAGGTAGTGAGAGGTGCGTGGAATGCACTGCCAGCAGTGGTCGTGGACTCAGCTACATTTGGGATATTCAAGTAACTCTTGGATAGGCACATAGATGATAATAGGATGAAGGCTCTGCAGTTTAGTTTAAACTTAGAGTAGGATAAAAAATCGGCACACCAATGAGGGCTGAAGGGCTCTTACTGTGCTGTACTGTTCAATGTTTGCAGTTCTAATTTCTTGAACTCTTGTGAAAATATTGTGCCTGGAATTCCTTTAACTTCAGTGGAGGTTAATCTGGTCAGTATTTGATTGTCGAGGGTTAATGGAAATTTGGGGAGGTTTGAGGTGCGGAATGGTCTATATCTGTTCATCACCGTTGTGTCAAAAGAATGATGATTGGTTTGAGGTGAGCTCATTTTGAGAATAAGGGCATTCCTATTTCAGACTGGGAAAGGGATGTTCCTTTCTCTTTAGGATTGTGTGGTCTGTGTTCTTCTCATGCCCAAGGAGCAGTGAGGACTGAGTTAATGAAAACACTCAAGGAGGAGGTATATTGATCGTTGATGAACAAAAGAATCAATGTTTGTTGGGAGCAGACAGGAAACGGATGCTTAGTTGCAATCACATCAACAATGTCCATTCTGAATTGTGCAGCATGCTCGAGGGGCTGAATGGACACCTGCTGCTCTTGCTTCATGTGTTGTTCACACACTCAACCTCGCAATGCTGTTACAGAAGGTGAGGAAGATCGCATTCAGCCATTCTGGATCGATTCAATGAGACATGATGAGACCTTTCTGTCCCGCTAAGGATTTACAAAGGAATAGGATGAAGCTCTTCAGCCATTTCAGCACATTACCCAGCGCAAGAGGAGGTCACACCTATTTTCTAGATTGCTACACAGGAAAAGGGGAGCCCTGGGTAACTATCAGGAAATAGGTAGTCGGGAGAAATATATATTTTCGGGTTGGAAATCTTTAACTTGGTGAAGTGCCTTAGAGATCAGTGCAACATCAAAAGCTATTTAGAATCTGTAAATGATCTGCGTGTGGGGACTGATTGGATGGAACTCAATTGGCTCAACCACGAAGATTCGATAAGATGTCAAGTGGAGGTAGAGAGTCTGTAATGTGATATAGACAGGGAAGGTTAGTGTGCAAACCTTCAGCAGAAACAGGATAACATGGGCTACCGAGGTTTGTGCTGTGGCAGAAGGGGAAAACAACAGTAAACTAATTAAAAGAAGAGAGATCACAAAACTAATTTGTGCAAAGGCATTTGTTCACCCTGGTACATACATTACACGGGGTTAGTATGCAGATGCAGCAAGTAATTAGGAATGATTACTTCATGAAAAGACTATCAGGATGTTTTACTGCATCTGTACTGGGGATTTCTGAGTCAAGATCTGATGCATTGTGGGCTGTGATGATTCCATAAACTGAAAAATAAATTTACTCAATCGCTTTAGAAGCTTTGCGAAGATGTTTCACTGTACTTGCCCCTGGAAAGAAGGCCTTATTCTGTCATACTGCACGGAAACAGACACCGCGCTGCAACATGTCCATGCCGACCAGATGTCCTAAATTAATCACAATCCATTTGCCAGCACTTGGCACATATCCCATAAAACCTTTGTGTTCACTCAAATGGCTTCATTCAAATGGATTTAAATACTGTAGCTGTCCCAGCCTCCAACGTTTCCTCTGGCAGTTCATTCCATACATTCTATAAAAAGTTACCACTTTTTTTCCCTTTTAAATTTCTCCCCTCACCTTCAATCTATGTGCTCTAGTTTTGACTGCCCTAAGCTAGGAAAATGTTCTTGAATCTTCACCATTTCCCTGCTCCTCATGATGTTATAAACCTCTATAATGCGAGAGCACTTCAGGATTGATAACGAGAGGCGTTCGTATTTAACCGTATAAGATATTGAGGAGAGTGTATCTGGTGCATAGCCCATGGACATTTTCTCTGGTATGGGAGTCTAGAACTGAGGATTCAATTTAAGAAAACAACATTTGTATGTTATATACTCTTTTCATTGTATAAGAAAACAAGTACTATGAAGACATGATTTTCTTGGACAAAAATATGAGGACACATACAAACGTATCTTCATTAAAACTCCTACATGGAGCAGAGAACAGGGACAGAGTCATACAGTTCCGAGAATGTTCAAGTCGGCCTCACGTGGTCCAGTTTGGTGTTGAGATAACATTATTGTATATTTCTGCTCCGAGATGGAGAAAATGCAACATGCTGGAGAAGCCACTGCTTATTGCTCCCTCTCTTTTCTTTTTCCTTGTCGCAGCAATGTATGAGAGGTGAAAACCGCTCAGTCATCTTTATCATTCATGTAGGATTACTGTTGAGGAATCATTGGCATCTCCCCACTGCCTAAAATCAAAGGCAATTCAGCAAATCCGACTGTTCCAGGAATAAATCCTGCTTGTGTGAGCAGAACAACCTCAGAGGCAGAATAATATTTCATTATTTTACTTTTGTCTTGAGTTTAACTATTGCTTGGACAAAGCTCATTCAAGCTGATATTTTGCAGGGTTTTTTTTTCTGCTTGTATTTAGGCATGTGTATGTGTGTGTCTGTGTGCACTTGCGTGTGTGAGACATTGTGTATGTCTTAGTGTGTGTGTCTGTGTTTACGTTGAAAGATAAATATTAATGTAAATATTTGTCCAAACTGTTGGCCATGTATTTTTCCATCTTAACTTTGAGTAACTTTGCTTTGGTGAATTATTTTTACAAATGTAAAATATTGAGATGTCTTGTCCCCAGCAAAGAACCTGACCTAGTCTGAGACCTATATCATTGGTCATATCACCAACCGAGTAACATTTAAAATTTATCATGATCAATGGAGGAACAGGACTAGAAAATGAAACAGTGGTCCATCCAGCCCCAGTCTGAACAAGGATGAGGAGAATTTCACAATGGGTTGTTTGAGTGGGAATGGTCTTCCCCAGAGGTTTCTGGTGCCTGTGTGTTTGCATTTAGTCAAAGCATTTAGATATTGGACAGTAAAGGGCAATGAAGTACAGATATGGGAGTGGGGTTGAGATCACATCCAGATCAGCCACGATCTTACTGCCCAGTTGAGAGGGCTTAAAGTGTCTAATGACACACTCCTACTCCTCAGTCCTACGTCCCTATGTTCCATTCAGTTCCTCAAAACTGCAAGACAGGAGCATTTGGAGTTCATTTATTCCGATAACCTGGTGCACAGAAACAGAGGAGACCATTCAGTGACTGAAGACTCGAGAGTGTAGCGCTGCAAAACACAGCAGGTCAGGCAGCATCCGAGGAGCAGGAGAATCGCCGTTTCTGAGCATAAGCTTCTGCCCGAAACTTGGTTTCAACAGAATACAAGGACACCATTCAATCAATTGAAACTATTGGACAAGAATAGGGATAGCCCACTCAGACCCTCCTGCCTATTACACAAGGAAAGGAGTGTAGTCAGCTCATCGAGATGTTAAACAGGAACGGAGTCGCCAAGTCAGGTCCTTGAGCAGCTTACAGATGACCAGGAGGTGGCCATTCAGCCGATCGAACCATGTGTACAGAAATAGGAAGATGTCCTTGATGCTCGAACATAACAAAGAGTGAAGCAGAGTCTACACAGATGGACTGCTCTGTGTTGTTCCTCCTGGTTCCTTTGCTCGTGGTACATATGTGTCACTTTAACTTGGTTTGCTGAACGTGAGGGGGAAAGGTAAATGGTTTGTGCCAAGTCTCAAGGAAATGCCTTCTATCTCCGAGAAGACATTATTGTACTCCTATAGAGGTCAGGAGCTGGTGGGAATGGCGAACTATTTCAGAAGTGATGCATTAAAGCTGCTGATAGATTTATGAACAGTGTAGAGACGCACATCAACTGCACATTGAGACAGTGAGAATTCATTCAGAGCCTGGAGCTCCTCTCAACCAACATGGGGTATCCACAATGAAATGTGAACTATTGGGAATTACATATCATGGGGAAAATGCACTTTCTCGCAAAATCACCATCTTTTTTCTGGACATAATAAATGTTTGTCCATAATGCTCAAGTTTCAATGTAATTGCTTGTTATTCTCTCGCTGTGCTACGGATTTCGCTGGATTATACTCTCATATCTTTTATCAGTTAATTATCATTTACACAATATAGTTCAATAATTTACTTGCAAAGGTGCAAACATCTTATTGCACAGTTTGTATGCCTTTTCTTTTTTAGATTTGTTGTAGCCTTAGCACAAAAGTAAATGTTTTGTTTACTGAACAACCTTGGGCAACATTCTGTGTGACGTTTGCACATTCCCCCAGTGTCTGCGTGGGTTTCCTCCGGGTGATACGGTTTCCTCCCACAGTCCAAAGATATGCAGGTTAGGTGAATTGGCCATGCTAAATTGCCCATAGTGTCAGGGGTGAATAGTGGGTAGGGGAAAGGGGCTGGGTGGGTTACTCTTCGGAGGGTCGGTGTGGAGTTGTTGGGCCGAAGGGCCTGTTTCCATACTGTAGGAATCTAAAAAATAGTGACCTGTTTAACGGGATTCAAGGGTAAAACACAGTATATATTTTTAATGGGCTAAGAAACAGAAACAAATGGAAGACAGTGACTGTGGAGACTGACGCGGAGTAAAGTGACATCTCCCCAGTCCCCAATGTCTTCTTGACAGAGAGAATAAAATCAAATGTAGAGACAGAAACAGAATATATTCGGAAGAAGGAATTACAAGTGACAATGTAAATAAAACAGGATAATTTGAAATAGAATGGCCGAAAAACGATTGATCTGTGTGTGTGTGTGTGTGAGAGAGAGAGAGAGAGAGAGAGTGTGTCTGTGTGTGTGTGTGTGTGTGTGTGTGTGTGTGTGTGTGTCTGTCTGTCTGTCTGTGTGAGTGCATGTGTGTCTGTGTGTGTCTGTCTGTGTGTGAGTGAGTATGTGTGTCTGTGTGCGTGTGTGTGTGTCTCTGCGTGTGAGTGTGTGCGTGTCTGTACGTGTGTCTCTGTGTGTGGGTGTGCATCTGTGTGTGGGTGTCTGTGTGTGTGAGTGTCTGTGTGTGTGTCTGTGTGTATGGGTGTGTGTGCGCGTGCGCGCGTGCGTGCAGAAACATAAGACTGTTCATATGTGTGCAACATATTCAGAATGAACAAGAGAGATATAGTTCACAAAAATGATGCATGTGATGTACAAAATTTATAAAACGTTAACATGTTATTTAGTCTTCAGCTTCCCTTCTTTCAACGTACACTCTGCCTCCTGCCTGTTCCTTTCATTCCCAGACCTAATCTCCAATTCCTTTCAGGATGTATGTTATAAATTCCTGCTTTTTGTGTTCCAACTTTTTTCAGTTAATCAATTTTCTACCGGGAAACATATACATTGGCCTGCTGGATTCTGGCAACAACTGTTGCCTGTCATATTGATGGAGATAAAAGTTCTGGCATCAGACCGATATTTCAACATATTATTCTGTTGCACGTACACTGTACAAAGGACCACAACACACAGGAATTGTCAATCCAAATACAGAAGTACATCTATATATATCAGTCATGTAGACTTACCTATTTTTATATCTCCATATCGAAATTCTCTCTCTCTGTCTCTCGATTTCTCTTTTAATCTAATTGATACTTCGTTCAATCGTTCTTTCTGTCGCATGCCTCAGACTTCCCTCCTTCTGTTTACAGCTATTGCTCACTTTTGGATGTGATGTCTTACAATTGAGTAATGTAACTACAAGACATGAGGGAGCCGTTGGCCAGAGTCAGTTGGAAGGGAAGCTGAGCACGGGAAGATGGTGAAAAAGCAGTAACAGGAGATTCTGGGGATAATTCAGCAGCACATCAGAAACTCATCCCAAGTAAGAAGAACAATATTCAGCAGAAGACAAGCAGCCGTGAGTGATAACGAATTCAGGGAAAGCATAAAAATAAAAGAAAATGCACACAATGTGGTGAAGATTATTGGGAATCCAAAGGATTACGAAGTGTACAAATTCCATCATGGATAACTAATAACAGCAAATGGGAGGAGAGGGTGAAATATAACTTTATGCTTCTTAATCGTGTAAAAGAATAAGGAAAGCGATTGTTAGATATATAACAAGGGAGACATGGAGTAAAAACAAACAAACAAAGGACTGTTGGAAAATGAGGCTTGAGTAGTTATGGGAAGCAATGGAATGGCAGAGGAATTGAATAGATACGTTACATCAGGCTTCACGGTGGAAGACACCAGCAAAATGCCAGAACTTCAAGACAGCCAGGGTACAGCCATGAGTATACTGACCTTAGTAAAGAGGACGTGCTGGGGTAGGTGAAGTTGAATCAATCAGCGAGACCAGTTGGACAACAGCTCATAGTTCTAAAGAGATATTGAAGTTAATTGTGGAGGCATTGCTGGTGATCTTTCAGGAAATTTTGGAGTGAGGGAAGACGAGTAAATGTAACATCCCCGTTCAAGGAGAGAGGGACACAGAAGACAGGAAATTATAAAAGGACTTATTGGATCTTTGGGTTTATGAAAAGATGTGTGGAGTATAAGAACAAGGAAGTTGTGAAGTATATTGAAAATGGTGTGATGAAGCTAGAGCATAACAAGAGTTACGTTTACAATGCCATTGCGAACATCAAAGATGAAAGTACGGTTAAAACAAGGGAAATCAGTTCAAAGCAGACAAGAGCATTAGTGACAAAAAAGACTATTTCCTGGATCCTGCAGTGAGAATGTTGAGATAAGCTTGTCAGTAAACAGACAAAAAGGAATACATAAAAAGCACAATAAAGTCTATTGCTGATAAGGTCTCAACGTGCAACTATATCGCCAATACATATGAAGCTGAAAAAGCAAGGCAAGTCAGACAGCATATTAGGAACAGGAACGTCAACGTTTCAGGCTGAAAGACGTCTTCAGGATTGGGGTGAGGGAAGGGGAGCCGGGAAGTAAATAGAGGGAGGGGCGTGGGGCTGGTGGAAGGCTAGGTGGGAAGGCGATAGGGGGATGCAGGCAGAGAATTGTGATTGGTCAGTGGGAAGGGTGCAACAGATATATGAATGGGAAGATGGACAGCTTTGGTCAGGTCAGGGAAGGGGACATGTGGTAAGGTTGTGAGTAGAAATACTTTGATCCAGTGAAGTCAATATTGAGATCATTGAGCTGTAAGGCCTCCAGCTGAAATATCAAGTTGTGTTCCCCAGTTTCTGTTTGACCTCACTCTGACAGTGGAGGAGGCCAAAGGTGGACCTGTGTCCAGATGATCACGGGGAGGGGAGTGATTGAAATGGATGGCAACTGGAATGCTGAGCTTGTTAAAGCATTCAGAGAGCAGATGCTCCATGAATATGTCCCTGAGTCTCCCATTCGTCTCCACAGCATAGAGGAGACCACGTGGGGAGTTGGAGATGTGCTCAGTGGGTCAGGATCAGGCTGTGTCTGGAGCATTAGTGCTCTGCACGAAACAAACAACTCGACTTTCCAGATAGCATTAATTTTAATTTCAACTCACACTCGCCCGGCGACATGCCCATCCTTAGCCTGTTCACTGTCAGAGGAACACCACCTGAGAGTTTGCCTTTGAAGCTGATAGCCTAATGGCCTCAATATTGACTGAAGCCGCTCCATAAGACCTCCATCCACACCCTTATCCCATGTCCCTTTTCCCTGACCAGACCCACCTGTATCTGCTCCAATCTCATTGGCCAATCACAGTAACCTCATACCTGCATGTACCTACCACCACCATATATACCCACCGCCCTTCCATATCCCATCACTCCATTTCTGGGCTCCCCTCCCACTCAGCAGTCCTGAACAAAGGTCCAAGATCAAAATATTGCCTTTGCTGCTCCTCTGATTCTGTCTGGTCTGCTGTGTTTATCCAACTCCAAGTTTAATAACTCTGGCCTTCCGCACCTATAGTACTTCCTCTCTCCATGCTGTGGAACTAGGTGGTCTATATATAAGAAGAAATAAATTTGGACACTTGAAAAGAACGCGGACACATTCGTTATTTCATAACAACCCAATACACACATTCCAGATGAAGCAGCATTTCGTTTGTACTCTTTCCATCCAGTCTTCTGTCTTTTCTGCTCACAATGCAGTCTCCTTTACATTGGGGAGACCAAACAGAAACTGTTTTGAGGAACACTCCCACTCTGTCTGTGGGAATAACCCTGACCTTCTCATTGCTTCCCATTTCATTAATGTACCTTGCTGTAATGCTCAAATGAAGCACAACTCTACCTCGAGTAACACCTCACTTTAGACCTTGGTGCATTCTAGCATGAAAGAGTTTTTATTCAATTCCATACTTCCATAGCCTGACCGCATTATGGCTGTTCTCCATTCTTCACGCATTCTTTCTCCTGGTCTCCCAATGAATTTGCCTGTTTGTGAATCGTTTGTCTTGCACTTAATTAAGTAACCCATATCCCCCTTCACAATCTAATTAATACTCATTTTGCATTTGATTCTTTTTTTACCAGAAATAAAAGTCAACTTGTCAGTGGCATTGCTCTTCCACACCGTCTTGTTTCCCGTCACCCCTCCTCTACCTCGGAGAAGGGATTTAAAAGCCCATTTTCCAATTCTTTTCTATTCTGAAAAGGAGTCACACTGAACTGGAAATGCTGACTGTGTTTCTCTCTCTCCGCAGATGCTGCCAGATCTGCTGTGTTTCTCCAGAAATGAAAAAAAAGCACATTTTCAATTAAACAAATAACTCTGGATACTTGAAATCTGAAACGAGAACAAAAAAAAACTGTGAGCCTTGAATAATAGTCACTGCACCCAAATGATTAAGTCTGCTTTCACTCCACGGATGCTCCCAGACCTGCTTAATTTCTCTAACAATTTCTGCTTTTACCACGTTTCAAAGACATGTGTCAACTTGGCTCAAAGGCCCGGTTCAACCTTAGAGCGCCATAAGCCGGGAAGTGAAAGATAACACGAGATGCACCATTTCCATGTCTTTGAAATGATGTAAAGCTGGCATCACTGAAACTACAGAGTTCTCACTGTTAGTCAGGGAGAGAAACAGAGGGACATGATTCACTCTAAACACAGAAGGTAGAACATACTGGAAAAGAAAGGATTCAGATGATTATGTTAAAGGTTGTTGGGCAATGAGACAAATTGTAAATGTGACACCATGGAGAGACCCTCAGTAGAATGAGAATATAAAATTCGAAGTGTGCCACATCAGAAACCAGAGTAGGCCACGGAGTACATGACTGATGGGTGAGTGGCACTTGGTGTGAACTGGGGGACAGGCAGTAGGACTGTACTGGAGATATTGCAGCTCAACCTGTGTGTTCCATGTGATGCTGTAGACCACAACAGCAACAGAAGCAAAATTATATTCAACCATAATCTGTAACTTTTTGCCTGGGATTATCCCTCAGTCTACCATTGCCAATAAGTGAATCTATGCTTCAGCGACGAGTGTGGTGATCATGCCAGGGCAGAACTATGTGTACCTAAAACTGATGGCAAACCATAGAGCTACCACACTTGACGTTTACATTCCAAACAGCAGAAGTACCATCTGATAGGGAGGGCGGAATGATTGCAAGATCAACATATCAGTTCGAAGCTCTACTGTCCTGCCAGATGCAGCCATTATTGGATTAAACAACTCACTGCAGGAGAGGACCCAACACATGTCCCCCTCCTTAATAATGGAACAGCCCTGCACATCAGTGCAAAAGACAAGCATGTAGTTATCTGCGACATACACAGCCAGAAGTATTGAGTCAATGATCTACCTCACCTCGTCAGGATGCCCACAGAATTACAGATGGCAGTTTTCAAACAATCTGATTCGCTCTATGTGACATGAAGAAACATCTGAACACAGTAGATATGACAAAGGCAATGTACAATAAGCCGTGTCCTTGGGGAAGCTGTTTCATTCCAGTTCCAACTCAGACATCTATATAGCAATGTGGAAAATTACTCAACTATGACAAGTCCCTTAAGAGAAGAATAATTACAGTATGACCAACATCACCCCCTCAATTCCATAATGATGGTCAAATTGTTGGGTGTTCTTTTTGACAGAGTTGTCAAGCAGCACAGAAATAAACAGCTCAGTGTGGTTTGCGATAGGTTACTATGTGGAGATGGAAATGTCACTGGATTTCTAATCCAGAACAAGCTAATGCTCTGGCAGCTGATGGAAGTTAATAAGAATTAATAAAATATCGAGATCTAAAATCTAGAGTCAGTAATAATGACCTTGAAGTCAATGTCAATTATAAACACCAATTTGCTTCCACAATGTACTTTCAGGAAGTGAATCTCCCATGTTTTCCTGGTCTGGCCGAAAAGTGACTCCAGACACACAGACATGGGAGGTACTCTTCAATGGTCTCTGAAATGGCCAAGCAAGACACTCAATTGTATCAAACTGCTACGAATTGTTAAAGGATAAAACCGGTCAGAACACCCGGCATCAGCTTCTGCATTAGAAAAGGGAAAAACAGGCCTGTCAACACTGCAGAGACTTCCTTCCTAACATCTGAGAGCTTGTGACAACATTGACAGTGCTTATCCACAGACTACATAGAAACATTGGGAAAGGAGGAGGTCATTCAACGCAGTGAGCCTCCCACGTTTTATCATGGCTGAGAATCTCCTCAATGCATTTCTCCTACAGCAGACTGTGATATGTTACAATTGATTCCATCAACTAAATGTTTGAGGTTTTTGCGAATAGCTGAGACCCAAGGACATAATCCTGAGATAATCCACGAACCATCAATCTCCAATAAAAGGAACATTTTATTCCTGTTTTTCCAGTCCAAGGCCTCCTTTGCTGACCTGCTTTCTTTTTCTTATTTTCCCTTCCAACTTTCTTTTTGTAATTTACTGACCTTAAGCTGGACCCAGGGTTTGGAACTCAAGCTAAGCCCAATGCGGAGGAGAGTGAGTCCTTACTTTTCTGGAGCAAGCACATGACCTGGAATTGGCAGCTGCAACACCAGCAGAGTCAACGTGAGTGAGATAGGGCCCAGTAGCAAAAGGTGATGCCTGAAGATTGGAGACATGTTGCTGGTTGAGTCCTGCACTGGTTGTATGAAGCGGATGTATCATGTATGAAGGACATGATAGTAACATCGATGAGGTGGGCCCAGCAGTAAGAGACATGTCTCTGACATTGGAATGGCCTGGCACAGGGGGAAATGAGCTGGTGATGGAGGAGTATCTGCCCAGTGGCAAAGATGGTGCCTGAGGATCAGCAACTTCGATGTTGCTGGGGTCTGGTGTAGATGGGGATGAAGCTGTCATGAAGGGGTTGGGTTGCAGGGGTGGTCGATGATGAGAAGCTGTCTCACAACCCATAAACTCTCTTCAGGCTGTATACGCTGTTTATTCCATTGTCTTCAATTATCCGAAATGGCACCACTTTGTGGCGACAAGTGAAAACATTTCACTGATTTTATTCTATTTATCCTGGAAAATACACCTGGTCATAAAATCAAAATCAAAAACTTTTACTCACTCTTTCCTGCCAGCTGTCCCATTCTGTAACCATGTCCAAATATTTGCCACAATCTCATAAGATATGATTTTGAACACTGGGTTTGGGACTTCAGCAGAAATCTTTCCGGAAATCCCCCTCGTAATCTTATCTTTGAGAATCACCTCTCCCTCAGCCTTCTCTGCTCCAAAGTAAACAACACGAGCTTATCCAGCCTCTCTCCATATCTGATATGTTCCATCCCAGGGAGCATCCTGGTGAATCTCCTCTGCACCCCTCCACTACAATCACTTCCTTCCTGCAATATGGCTCCCAGAACTACGTACAGTGTTCTAACATGGCCTAAACATAGACTTGTATAGCTCTGACAATCTATACATAGGTGAATGAAGACTTTGCCTCCGGTTTCCTCTGCCTTGTTAACTAACGTATTAACCTCAGTCAAAAAGTATATTGCTGGAAAGGCACTGCAGATCAGCCAGCTTCCGAGAAGCAGGAAAGTCGACTTTTTGAGAATATGCTTTTCATCAGGAATGTGGCCACCAATCCTGATAAAAAGCTTATGCTCGAAACATCGACTCTCCTGCTCCTTGCATGCTGCCTGACCGACTGTGCTTTACAAGAACTCCACTTCTTGATTCTGATCTCAAACATCTGCAATCCTCATTTTTTCCCTAACCTATTACCCTGTGCCGTCACATTCAGGGATCTGTGGAGGAACACCCTCTCAGCTTCTTAGTGTGCTGCCATTGATTGTATAACCCCATTTCTTCACCACATGTTTATCAGGGTTATATTCAATCTGACCATTCCATCTGTATCTTCCTGTAACATAAGGCCTTCCTCCTCACTGCCACCCAACCAAACTTTGTGTCAAATACAAATATTAATTAGCACACTCCCTCACCACCCCACCCCCACGCTAACACATTCACATCTAGATAATTTATGAATACCACAAATAATAAGATACACTGCACTGATCCCTGTGGTACATCAGAGGGGACACTGGTTTCCAGTCACACAAATAGCCTTCCTCCATCACCGTCAGACTCCTGCGAGTAAGACAATGTTTGATGTAACTCACTAAGTTACCCTTAATATCATGACTTTTTAAAATCAGTTTCACATATGGGGCTTTGTCAAAGGCCTTGCTGAAAAACGATAAGAACAACATGCTCGAAAACCGACAATAACATTCACTTGGTATGACTTCCGTTCTATGATGTCATGCAGACCCCCCCCCCCCCCCCCCCACGATCAAACCTTGCCTCTGCAAATAGAGATAAATTTTCCCCTTTCCTATTTTCTCCAGTACTTGCCCTAACACGGATCTAATACTGACTGGTTAACAGTCAGGCTATTTCCACCATCCTTTCTGTAAAGTGGGATCATATTCGTTGTTCTCCAGTCATCTGGCAACTCCAACTTCCCTGTAGCCAGATTCGAATTAAAAATTTGAGTCAGCGCCTTTTCTCCTTTGTCTCTAACAGCAGCCTGTAATGCAACTTATCCAGACATGGCAATCAGTCCAATTTTACCCCAGCCAAAGCCTCCATTCCGGCTCCCATCTTATATCAGTCTGTTCAAGAGCTTCCCAACCCATCTTTTTGAATTCTGTCCGTGCATCCTCCTTCTCCAAGTAAAACAGACATGGAGCTCTCATGCAACAATCGATCAATGTTCTCCAGCTTCGCACACAGAGTGCTCCCTTGGTCTCTAATGGGCCTCAGTTGTATCCTGGTTATTCTGTTCTGATTAATATACGTGGACAACATCTTGGGATTCTCCCTAATCTTGCCTGGCAGCAATTCTCCATGCCACTGTGTCAGTCCGTCTCTCTGTGTGAACTTTCTAAGTTTCACTGCGATCTCCTTTCATTTTGGTAATCACCGGAGAACTCAAACTGAATTTCTCCATCAGTTAATCTTGCCTCTAATAAGATTGGCATGAATGTAACTTTTTAGTTTCTCTGTAATTTCCAAGTTCTCTGCAAAAAAATATCGTGTGTGGATATTCCCCATTCCACACATGTCCTTGCCTTCATTTTCCCATCAAATATCGAGAGAAACGTTTGGTTATCCTAATGTTTCTTGTTAGGTTGCACTTTTTTATTATTTCATTATCAGTTCATTGGTCCTCAAATGTCTATGAATCCATGGCTTACAACAATATCTGGCATTTTTCTGAGCTGCTTCCTTTCATCTAATAAAATCTTTAACTTATTTTGTAAACTATTGTTAAGTCACCTTACCCCTTTGCTGTTTAAACTCTGGTGGATATGTGGATATTGTACATTTTAAGGTGTTTATTTAAACAACAACCATTGCCTGTCTTCCAGTAAATCTTTTCATGTATTTCTCCAATTCACTGAATCTAATTTTAGCCTCATACTTTCGTGAATTGCATGACTCAGGTTTAAAACCACAGTTTCAAAAACAACTGGTTTGTATTCAGACGTCGTATAAAATTCAATATTACTATTCCTTAAACCTCCTTTTCAGCAGGGTTTTCAATTCTGTTCTGATCACATAACAATTTCAAAACAGCCTCACCTCTACCTCAGTGAACAACATACTGTGAAAGGAAACCATCTCAAATACGCTCATGAAATCCATTTTCCTAGCACATGGGTTACAACAGTTTTGGTGCAGTTTGAAAGTGTTCATTATTACTGCAGCACCCACAAACCTGGGTACCTAATGTCCTGTTTTATGATAGACCCAAAACTTGTATTGCAACTTCCACTTTGACATATAACTTCCATCAATCTTTGCTTCTCCTTGCTGTTTCCAAGCTTCACCTTACTAGATTCTGTGGAATCTGAGCGATGTCGCCTCTGGAGAGATTAATGGTAGATTCAGGTGAGATATTTGGTGAAGCCTATTTGGACATTGAGATAATCTCGTCACGTTATTCATTCTTCTGAAGTGTTATGACATTTTTCACCAACTCTCCCGTTATGCTGGTGGAGTAGAGAAGGACAATGTTCTTTCAACAATGCTATGCCTTCCCCCAGACAGCTGAGACTGCTCTAACCTTGGAGGAAACCTTACAGCAGGTTGGTAAGAACACCGGAAAGAGACCACAACAGAAGCCAATTATACAGCTAACTCCACTTCTCCAGCTTTTTACACAGGAACAGCAGAAGGATATTCAGGCCTTTGAACCTGTTACACCAGAACAGGACGAGGTTATTCAGCCACGGAGCCTGATATACAGTTACAGGAGAACGCTAATGAGCCCCTCGAGGCTATAACACAGCACGCTGAGTAGAACATGACGCACCAGTATCCGATTATGCAGCAGCAGGATCAGTCCATTCAGTCTCCTCAAGTCTCTAACACAAGAACTGGAACAGATTGGTACACTAGAATAATAGGAGGCCATTCAGCATGAGAACTAAAGAAGGAGATACAATCATTTGAGACTTGTTATGGAAAGTTGGAGGCAATTCACCCATGTGTCAGTTGTACCTGAACAGGAAGAGACAAATCACTCTTTCAATCCCATTTCAGGGATGTATAAATGGAGGGAAGAATTGCTGCAACTCTGCAAGGTATTAGTGAGACGGTAACTGACGGACTGTGTTCAGGTTTGTGGTCCTGACTGCAGTAGTGATATTGTTACAACAAAGGCAGTTCAGAACAAATACATTAGATTGATTCCAGAGACGAATTTGTCTTTTGAAGCGAGTTTGCACAGTTCAGGCCGATGCACTCTAGGTTGAGAAGAATGAGAGGAGACCACATTGAGGTCTGTTGGATGTTAAAGATGATTGATAATGTCGGTGTGGAGTGGATATTTCATCATGTGGGGCAAACTAGAACAAGAGATCATAGGTTTAGAATTAGGCAGAGCAGATTGAAAACTGGGGTGAAGAGAACTTACTTTTCTCAATGGGCTGTGAATCTGTGTAATTCACTTCCCCAGTGTGCCCGGGACGCTGGGACATTGAATAAATGAAGGTATATGGGCAGCAGGCAAGGAAATGGAAATGAGCCGGCGTTGACATCAGCCATGATTGTATATACAATGGCTGAACAGGCTTGAGGGGCTGGATTTTTCCTCGTTCTTATTCACTGTGCTCCACAGGAACGGGGGAGGAACGGTTACCAAACAGGAAGCAGGGCCTCCGGATAAATCAGTCTTAATTAGTTTGACAGAACGTAACCAGTGGAGTCACACAGTGACCAGTGCTGGGTCTTCAACTGTTTACAATTGATATCAATGATCAGGACGATATAACACATGTACTGCTACTAAGTTTGGTGATGACACTAAGGGAAGAAAGTCATTAAGTTATTAACAGAATTTGGAGAGTGAATGTGGAGATATGGACAGGTAAAGTAAATGACTAATACTTTGCCAAGTGGAATATAATGGAATATATACCCTGTCAGCTTTTTCAGGAAAAATGAAAGGCAGCATGTTACTGAAATGTAGAGGGATTACATGACGTGGTGATAGTGTGTTCTGGAGGATTCACTCTGACCCATTCCGACATGGGAAGTGTTGCTCTATCTCCATGATGGTCTGCTCCCTGACAAGCCCAGTGGTCCTATTGCTCTCAGTATACACGGGATATTTTGATGAGGTTGGTTGGCAGTGGGGAACGGTGGGTGTTTTGAGCCGTGTATCCAGGGGACAGCCATTAGACAAGAGGCTATCCTTTCTTTCCAATGGAGACCCAATGAAGATGAGAATGGCTGGCTGCTTCTAAACGAAGAGGAGGTGGCTGCTGCCAGAATAGTGGGTTCTTTACCAACATGATGTCCTGTCCATGGGCACATTGTAACATTATTGGAGTAAGAGTTCCTTCAGTTCCTGTAGCTCTCCTCATTAACATGGGGTGCCCACAGAGCCATATACCTAATCGGGAATCCTGTTATACGGAGAAAACACGGATACACCTAGCAGTTCTCTGCTGAAAGAGAAAACGTGCATCTCATCCAGCACATATATCGTACTTTTCCGAATCTTGACATTGATGTCGACATACTGGGAGATGATGAATATGTCACCCAGTCCTGCCTGGAGGTTCCGGATCATAGAAGCTGAATGAAACAGTGACCCTAAGAGCCACTGGCAGTATCGTCCTTCCCCTGGTGTGACGCTGCAGGTTGTGTTGAAGTGACACTGCTCTGTGACCAGCACCTTGTTCAATCAGTGTCCCCTCACAAACCTGCTCCTGGGTTAAGTGTAGCTTGAGAAGCTGTTCCTTGAAAACCCGGGATGGATACAGCAGATCCCTTTCCCCATACACACTGACTCTGTGCTTTCAGTGCTTCCCCTCTCTGCAGCTTCTGCTCCATTTCTTGTTCATGCGACAGACCCAGATGCTGTAACTACAATCCCCATCCAAAATTGGGTCACCAAATCCTCAGGTCTCCCTTAATGTCTGAGGCAGCTCACTTCACAGCCTCCAGCAAACCATCCACAACCCCTCCACTAACATTCAATAGCAGTGGCAGTCCGAAGCCCCTCAGCTACTGTTATGGACCTGACCAGACCAGACCCCGTCAAAATATTTCAAGCAGGCAGCTTCGATCTTAACTTTTCCTTATTTTAAATGTAGATGTGAACTGTGTGTTCCAGATGTGTTGCAACTGGTCACCCCACTCAACGTTAAGCAAAATGCAATCCATTCAAACGCTGTAGTTAAAACACAATGAAAGAGAAGAACAGATTGTGATAGCTTCTCTACAGGAACACCTACGCAAACAACAGATACGGTGCTTTCTACTAATTAACTGAGCGAATACAGGAACATCCCATAAACACATCCCCTGGCAAAAAGGTAAATTCAGACACAAAGTCTTACGTGCAGTTCTCCAATCCAGGAGGAAGCAACATTAAGAGAGTTTTCAGAGAGAATAGCAACTAGGGATCATGTATTGAAACTTCCAACCTTTCTGTGACCCCGAGTAGCTTCTGAATGCTGCAGCTAAAATCAAAACGAGATAACTGGTCTGTGAGAGCTGGCCGCTGTCCTTCCATTGTTCCCACAGTTTTGATAAAATCTAAACGCCTCCTCAGTTATATAGTTAAGCTGTTTTCAGGCGGCAGTTCGGCATTTCTGCCTTTAAGACATTTTTTCACAAAAAAAAACAAGAGAAAATAACTTTTTAAATGTGGCAGCATCGTCACAACTCCCCGTTTGAAAAAAAATCAATATACAAAGATGGCCTAATTTTAAACCCTCTGTTCTTACTGTTTCAGTATGTCACAATAAGTATATATTGCACTGAAAGCATTCACAACTCCATTCTATTTCAGTAAGTTTACTCCTGCCATAGAACCCCTCTGTTTTTCTTCATCCAAGTCTCGACAACTTGTCAGCAAGTACGGTTTCTCTCCTGTCACTTGTATAACTTCCAAATTGAATGGCAACAATAATAACTCTATTTGAACAGACTGGAAGTTTTCACCCTACGTTTCTCTAAAAACGTTCAGGCGTTATGATCAGTCTATATATTTGTCTAAGACACGTTATTGGCAATTTAAATGCTGAAATGTTGTAATGCCAACACCAAGCAGAAGGCGTCCTTCCCAAGTATTAAATATTTCTATTCATGGTTAGACCGGACACTCCAACCACACGTTACATAATAGAGCACTTTTCATCTCTCCAATAGTCCTTCTGAATGACATATCTCCTCATGTCTCAGCTTAAATGTTTTTCATGTTTCTGTACCTCTTAATGCTGTAACCCCTTTACCTGCTACTCCTGGTCGATGCCACTAAACCTTACTCTCACAGTTATATATTTTAAGATCTAGCACATTGTTCTCAATCTCTCTCAGAAACCAAACTTTGGTTTATGGACCAATTGATAATCATTCGCCATTTCAGATTCTAATCATGCCATTTCAACACTCTATTCTTCCACACGAGTTCTCACGACTTCAGGGAATGAGTTTTTAGACAAATTCAAAGTAAGAATCTCTCTAACAGTTTAATAATACCCTGACTCACCTTTCAAAATTACTTTGTTTAATTCCTTCAACTCAATGTGCGTTTAACCAGGGACGAAATTATAGATTCTAAAACGTTATCTGTAAGCTTCTGGCACAACCGAACATGCACTTCTGATGGCTTTCTTCATCTTCTCTTACTCGCTAGATACCTCCTCCAATAGGGATGCAAATACCTCACACCTTACACCTATCAGCTTTGTTTGAATTAACAAAATCCACATGGTCACTGGCCACCGCATTCGTGCATCCACTTTCTCAAATGAAATTGAAAAGACTTCTACATCCTTCTCATCAAATGTGGACAATGCCTGTACATATTTAAACAGATCCCCATCAGGCCTTGGCCTACCATAGAGTTGCTCATCCTCACTATCTTCCTCATCCAGCCTACCATCTCCCTTCATCTCTCCCCTGCTTAGTCGACTTTACTCTCAAATTGCTAACTTCTGAAGTTGAAAATCTCCGGTTTTTGCTTTTACTTTTTCCTTTTTCTGTCTTTCATCTTCCTCTCCTTTTCTTTTAATTCTACTTTTAATCATATTTCAAACTGTCTCAATTCCTTTTTGTGTTCAAGTTGTGTTATCTGCAAATGAATTGCAGCCATTTCCCAAGATTCTGATGGTGTTTCCAACAAAATTTAAATGCAAAGCTACAGCTGTAATTATCTCTCCTTTTCTCACAGACAAACACACCCCCAACTCCAGCTAGTCAGCTAATTCTAAAAGCTTTGCCTTGCTCACCTTTGGTAAAATCTCCAACTTCACTTCTTCCACACCCAAATAGTCTTAGAGACAGAAATAGCCATTGCTACACAAAGCACTGTACAAACCAACCGAATTCAACGCCCAGACCAAAAGACACAAAACAAACAAAAGACGCTGACTTTGAGCCCAAACATCTCCCTGTGCACATTCTCCCCGTCCCCGCGTTAGTTTTCTCCAGGTGTGCCATTTTCTTCCCACAGCCTAAAGAAATGCAGGTTAAGTGAAATGGCCATGTTAAATTGCCCGTACTGTTCAACGATGTGTAGGTTAGTTGCACTAGTCAGGGGTAAATATTGAGTAATTGGGAGGGAAATGCATCCAGGTAATTTGCATTTTGGAGGGTTGGTGTTGAGTTGATGGGCCAAATGACTTGCTTCCACACTGTAGGGATTCTAATCCTGAAGCCAATTTGGGATGATCGATTTCGAACAGGACAAATGTCCCCAGTTTGCTGTGGAACAGAGAAGACTGAGCTAAAATACTTTAAGATGGTAACCTGAACGCCCACCTTGTCGAAGGTTAGATTCTCAACAGTATGGAAACAGGCCGTATGGCCTAACAAGTCGACACTGTCCCACGGAAGACCAAACCACCCAACACCACTCCCCTACACCATATTTGCCCCTAAACTAATGCATCTAACACTTTGGGCAATTTTCATAGCCAATTCACCTGACCTGCACATCTTTGGATTGTGGGAGAAAGCTAAAGCACCCAGAGGAAACCCATGCAGACACAGCTAGAATGTGCAAACTCCACACAGTCATATGTGAGAATTGAATCCGCGTCCCTGGTGCTGTGAGTCCGCAGTGCTAACCACTGAGACACTGTGCCGTCCCACTAGCTTACAGTAAATGCAGTTGTCAAATGGGTATTCCAGATGTGATCCGGCTGGTCAAACCACGTAACTTTAAGCAAAACACAATTTATTTAAACTCTCCATTAAAAATACATACAAAAATTAGAGGTGTTTATAATAACTTTAGTGGAAATCTTAACAAAATAATACAGTACCATCAACTAATTAACTGTTCCAATGTACTAACATCCCTTAAAAACATCCCTTAGCAAAAAGGCACATCCAAGGTCAATCAGTCTTGCACGCAGTTCTCCAATCCAGGAGGACACACCAAAGACAGGTTTTAGAGAGAATAGCAGTGAGGGATCATTCACTGAAGCATCCAACCTATCACCGACTACAAGCACCTGGTGACTGTTATAGCTCAGAAAAACTGGAAAGCTTGGTCTGTGAGAGCTGGCCTTTGTTATCATTATCAATGTAAAGAAACCCTACAAGCCTCCGAAGTTAATAACTTCAGCTTTTTGCAGTAGACAGTATGGCATTTAAGATCTCTTTTCAAAGAAAATGAGACAATAACCTTTTTTTTAAAAAGTGACAGCTTTGTCAGAGATGTTCGATACCTGGCCCTTTACAATAATGCTCAAGGGGATTCTTCGTGTTTCTAGCCACACAATCAACTCAGAGGGACAAACACAGACGTCAGATGTTCAGTGGACAGGCACAGACCACCTTTCAAAGACGTGAGTCAATGCAGCTGAAACCTATCCAACATGGAACACCACATGGTACACACTGGGAATTGAACAACATCCCGATACACACACCAACCCCGGAACATGGAATAACATATGGAACACACCGAGAAGAGAACAGCAGCCAGACACGCACACCCATCTCCGACATGGAACACATCGGGAAGTGATCAACAGCCCGACAGACACCCCGACTCCTAAATATGGAACACCACATGGGACATATCAGGAAGTGAACAACAGCCCGACTCACATCCCTGTTCATGGACCACCACATGGGACACACCCGGAAGTGAAAAGCAACCCGACGCTCAAACCCCTGTCCATGGAGCATCACATAGAACACATCGGGAAGTGAAAAACAGCCAGATTTGTATATGGAACACCACATGGGACACACCGAGAAGTGAACAAAAGCACAAGACACACAACTTCACTGTATTGGAACTTCACAACGTCAGTACTCTATACACAAGGGAGCCAAAAACCAAGGCCAGGGAATGATACAGTGGGACAGAATGATCCACATTAAAGACAGAAACAGACAGTTAATTAACTGAAAGCATGTTGTGGAAATAAGGAGAAAAAAGACTGGGTAATGTGACTAACTGGAGGATTGACTCTTAGAGAGCAAAATTACAAGAATGAGAATATTGAAAAAAGGTATTTTCAGATCAACTGAAATGGTTTGTTTAATCAAATTCTAAAATGGCTTCACAGAACACATCAAGCAACATAAACTGGGAGAAGATGACCGACTAACACGGAGAGCTGTGCAGACCATGCTAGTGTTCAGTAAACTGGATTATCTGCCCTGCGTGGGGAGTATTGGAGACTTTTACTATCATATGAGAATGATACACATATCAAATTCACTGAGCTGGGAAAGATTTCTATCTCCATTATACAGTATAAGATGTGAGTGTGTGCGTTTGTATGCGTGTGGTGGGGGGGGGGGGGGGGGGCGTGCATTTGGGGTGGTTGAATGTGAAAATCATTCTATGAGAGAAAATACACTGAAAGGAAACCAGGTTAAATATGAACAACTGTCAGGGATTTGGATAATCGACAGAAAGAAACTGAGGGATGTTTCATGGACAGATGAGTTTAAGTGTTTGAGAATATTAAAAGAAAGATATTTCCAGACACTATAGCCGTATGGATCAGCGTGTTCAGGAACTTCAGTTGGATGGGATTTTTGTCTGAGTCCGAATCAGATTTGTTTCTGCAGGTTTCAACCCGAAAGAGTCAGCAGCAGATTGTTGTCATCATGAAGTCTGTATTTCACGGCTCAAGGTTCAAACAACAGATGGGTTAAGTCAGTGAAGTACATTCTGGAACAGTGAGTAGTTAAAATTAATAATGGTCAGGGAATGGTGTCAGGAATCAACTCATGGCCAAAGAGATCACCAAAGTTTTGATTCGTCTGTGTCAAACACCACCTGCAAGTTCCCCTCCAAGCCGCTCACCACCCTTACTTGGTGTTCCTTCACAGTCGTTGGGTCAGGATCCTGGAGTTCCCTCCCTAACGGCATTATGGGTTAACCCACAGCAAGTGGATTGCAGCAATTCAAGAAGGCAGCTCACCACCACCTGCTCAAGGGCAAATAGGAATGAGCTGTCAATGTTGGCCAGCCAGGGATTTCGAAGTCCAGAATTGAATTAAAAAAAGATATTGGCCAGGTATGGGATGGAGTCCCTGGAGGGAAATGGAGTTTGTAAACATAATAGTGGGCAATGACCTCCACACTCCCAATATTTAACAAACAAAGACAGTGAGACAATGGTTCACATCTGAAACTGAGTAGGTCAACACAGAGACCCATGAGTAACACTGCCAGAAGCAAGGAGGGAGTCAGTAATTGAACAAGTTCACTGATGCAGTTAGTCGTGTTCTGTGGAGTCAGGATCTGGATTCAGAGTCTCAACATGAACAATAATAGTCACAAGAAGTGAAGACTATATGAAAGGACAGTAACGCAGTCATAACTGGTTTCTAGAAAAAAAAACTTAGCTGGACGGTGAGACTTACCAGGGACACCAACGATAGACAGGAAAGGATAATAAAAATATTGAATAATGTGAAGAGCAACATAGATCCGCCATGATAATGACAGCCAATCATAATATAGCGAAAGGTATGAAATATCATCGGATAAATCCCTGTTCATTGTTGGAACATTCCAGACTAATGTTCTCAGTATATGATCGCTCCTCCCCTTCTCCATCTGGAGCTCCTTATCCCTGTTAGTGCTGTCGATGATGCTCCCGTTCATACTATGGGATAACACATTGAACGATTCCCATTTATCATTAAAAGATGGAAACTCTCCACTGGGATAATTAAAGTCTATGGAGACTAACATTAATCACAGTCACGGAACAAACGGGCTCAGTTAACCCCTTCCTTACATAACAGTTCATATCATCACAAAAGAGAATATTTACTTAGTCTCGATGGAATGGATGAGGGTTACTGACGGACGGACTATAGATTTTTTTTTCCTTGTACGTGGTAGTATTGCCAGAGCACTGCGGGGCTGTATATGTCCCACTCGGGTATTGGACGGAGTGGAGGGGGAGGTGAGGGTGCAGCTTTTCTAAATATTGTGGTGGCAGGGGAAGTGCCAAGAGTGGCGGGTGGGTTGTTGAGTGGCATGGACCTGACAAAGGAGTCACGCCGGGAATGTTTTTTATGGAACGCAGATCGGGGTGAGGAGGGAAGTATATCCCTGGTGGTGGGGGCCTGTTTGTAGGTGGCGTAAATGGGGGAGGATAATGTATTGTATCTGGAAATTTGCCGGGATGGAAGGTGAGGCACAGGATGTTCTTGACCTGTTGAGTTTGGAGGGGTGATTGTTGAAGGCAGAGGTATGGGAAGTGGATAAGATGTAATGGATGTCACCATCGACCATGTGGGAAGGGAAATTGCTCTCTTTGAAGAAGGAGGCCATCTGGGATTTACACTGGGTTAAGAGTGTGGTCCTGGAAAATCAGAACGTGTCAGGCAGAATCCGAGGAGCAGGAAGATTCGACGTTTTGGGTAAAAGTCCTTAATCAGGAATAGCGCTTTTGCCCGAAACATTAATTCTCTTACTCCTCGGACGCTGCCTGACTTGATGTGCTTTACAAGCACCGCACTCTGACTGTAATCTCCTGTACCTGCAATATTCATTTTTCCCTACATGCTATGTTCAGCCAGTTCTGTAATACTGCCTTTAATTTTGTTCTCACTGCTGTAGGAAATATGTTGTTAAACTAGAAAGCATGCCAAAAAGATTTACAAGTATATTGACAGTGTTGGGTGGGGCGGTGGTGGCGAGTGATATTGAGCTACACGGGAGTAGTAAATGAGAAAATGGGCTGGGGCTATATATCCCTGAAGCGTTGTTTCTGAGGAGTGACCTTACTGAGGTTTATCGTGGTTAATCCTGATGCTCCAGGGTGAGTTATGCCAAAGGCGAGGGAAATAGTCAGCACAAGTATTCACATTAAAACTGGACAATTATTCATCAACAACATGTTGCCGAATGATAGAGGTAGACTGAAGAATGGGACTGGCCGGAGGAGTCAGAATTCGGATGGTCCAATCACATGTCAACTGAAAGGATTAGTGATATCACATTCTCAATCCACCTCACAGAACCAGACCGGACACCATACACCCAGAGGAGATATCTGTTCAGTATGGAACACTGCGCAGTCCAGGCTAGTGCACTGCTGAACACTACCCTGAATTAATCCAGAGCGGAACACTGGGCACACTGTCGCAGTGCATTGATCTATAAACCCAGATGAGATATGCGTTCAGCAGGAAGCACTGTGCAGACCTGGTTGGTGTACTGTGCAATACAATCACAATTTACCTAGAGTGGAAAAGGTATGCAGACCACAATAGTGCATTGATCTATAAACCCAGAGAAGCTATGTGTTCAGCAGGAAGCACTGTGCAGACCTGGTTGGTGTACTGTGCAATGCAACCACAATTTACCCAGAGTATGCAGACCACAGCAGTGCATTGATTTATAAACCAAGGTGAGATATGCGACCAGAGTGTGGAACTGTGTCCATCAACTCAGTGCATTGCTCAGCAACACTTTGTTACATCACTGCTCAGCGTGGGGAAACTTTCAGCCCATGCTGGAAGTAACAGGATGTACTGCTCCAAACCATTTACAGCTCTATATCTCCATCGTATCTTGACACAGGGGTGCTGTGGGTGTGAACATCACAGCCAGAGAGAAATTGCGGGGAATCAGTTCAAGAGTCAACAAATGGGAGGGGTTTGGGTAATAGACAGAGAGAGCGAGATTGAGAGACAATGTCATGGAAGGATTTGTTCCCAGGATCCAGAATTCTGAAATGAAGACATTTCAACGGTATCCTGCAACATGAGTCAGTGTTTCCAGGAATGATGGTTGAATAAGATACTGGTGAGAATTCAGATGATGGAGAGTATTGAGGATGAGCATTTGTTTGGCGGCTTTGTAACTATGAGTAGGGTCAGCAGAATCTTCGACACATTGGGCTGCATCTAATAATAATTTATCACAGTGATATTTTCACTGAGTATGACAGAAGGATTGTCTGTATGAGACTGAGCTAGTTTCCTGGTGATATCTCAACGAACTCACCTCATTAACTACCTATCCCACCCCATGGCATCCCTCTCATTCAATGCCAGCTCGACTTTCCTTCATGGTCGGAGGTACTCACGAACGTCCGCATGACTCTAGATAATCCGTGATCCCTGGCACTGGTGCCATCTTCAAAAGACCAAAGGGCACAGGGTCCAGCTTTCTCCGGTTGGAGCTGCCCTGCAGTTTACCATGAGCATGGCAGATAATGGAAAATTGCACAACGGTTAGTCAATAGAGTCACGGAAATCCTGGTGGATGAGCTAATACAGAGGAGGACCATTCTCTTCCTAGAGTGGGCCACACTACCAGACCCATCGAGCTTGGTCTGAACTCACCACCCAATTCAGTAGAGTTTCTGTGGTCTGAAGAAATGTCCAGCAATACAGGACAAGCACCAATAACCTTCCCCGTTCTGTCAGGACAAGGGTCACCGTATTCTCTCTGCTTCCTCATACTCACTGCATATCTGTTATAGCACCGACCCCTCAACAGGGCTCATGCGTCACCACTCTCACTACTACCAGCAGTCTCCCTTTCTGTCTCTCTCCCTCCACTTTACCCCGCAAACCAATAAACCTGCATAGATAAAACAGTGTGGACTGACTCCCTCGGGACACCTCACCATGTCCCTCACCTACACCAGCACAAACAGCAAGGCCACCCACTCCCACCCCTCTCCCTCCCTTTCTCCCATTCCAGGAGAAACTGCCTGAAATAGGACAGAAAGGGTCAAGTCGAGAGTGGCTTATGTGTAGTGCCTGAGATACATTCTGTCATCCCCACCAACATGTGGGGAGGACTCTGATACAAGCCAGAGAGAACCACGACGCCTCGTGTGGAGATTCCGAAACATCCACGTCCCACCAACCGAGAAAGGAGCAATGCTCAATGAAGAGCAATTCTCACTTTAAACGCACTGGCAGTTCTGTTCACCATGACACAACATAAAATCCGTGGCCCTGATGCCATCTCCCTTTTAGGTTGAGTTGGTACAAATGAATCCCAAAGGTCTCGGTGGGCAGAAGGGTGGGCTTACAACGCATCGTCACCACCACCTCTCAGGAAGGGAGCATGGAGGTTCCCTCCTCCACTTCCTCCTGTAAACAGCTCAGATACTGAAACTAATCTGTGATATTTTCTGCTCTCTCCACTTGTCCTGACATCTTCAATAATTTGTGCTTATATACACGCAGTGCCCTCTGTTCCAACACCCCTTTATACTTGTACAGAATGTATTATATTGATTTCAGAGTTATTCCTACCAAGGTGCAGCACCTCACACTGCACCTCGCATTGATTCTGATCTCCCACAAACCTGCACCCTACAGCAATGTTTCACTCTCCTGCTGGAGTTCCACGCTGATCTCCATGTCTTTATAATTCATCCAGGTTTGGTATCTGCAAACATTGAAATTGTCCTACAGGCACACTCCACACAGAAATACTGACTCACTCACTATTGTGAACAAGTGCAAGACTAACACAGTCCCTGAGGACAGACCTAAATACTGGCAAACACCAGACAGAATAATTGAAATATTGACAAGGCTACCATGGAGCAAGAGAACTACTGGCCGGCACTCCATGTCTCTGTGTGTTTCTGTGTATTAGTGAGTGTCTCTATGACTCTGTATTAATGTGTGTCTATCTGTGTGCATCAGTGTGAGGTGAGTCTGCAGTCTCTATGGTGCTTACAGTGATGTAGTATCCCCCAGATACGGGATCCGATGAAGGGTCCATTCACTTTTGTCCACAGATGCTGTCAGACCGGCTGAGCTTTCTGTTGCTGTCAGTCTCTGCTCGCCTCCCCATTCAACTGTACACGTGGGAGAGGAAGGTGTTAATCATCAGGGATTCAGTTTGGGAGGGACAGATGGAGGGGTGCAGCTCAAAGCACCATCCAAACACAGACAGATACACACACACAAACACACATACACAGATACACAGACACAAACCGAAACATAGACACACACACACGCACACAAACAGACGCATACACAAACACACACATACACACAGACACAGGCACACACACTCACAGAAACAAACACACAGGCAGGCACACATACAGCTGCACACAGACACACACACATACTCAGAGACACCCCACACCCACACAGACACAACCACACACCCAAACACACACACACAAACCCGGAGGCAGAGTGACACAGACGCACAAACAGATACACAGAGACGCACATACGCAAACTGACATACACGCGCACATTCGTGTCCCTCAGCCCTACATTCTGATGTTCCATTCAGCCCTTCGGACCTGTTACACAGGGGCAGATCGAGGCCACTCCAATGGTTAGGTGTAGTTTCGGAAATGTACTTGGAAAATCCAGGCTGTGTCAGGAAGTGAACCCCCAATCCATCTTTCCATGTTTCCCATCTCTATAACGTCTGCTTGAGATGTGGGTCAGACCCAGGTACTGTGGGAATGCAGTTCCCATATCCCACCCAGGGTTAACTCAAAAAATCTTCTGCTCTCCTTGAATGCAACGTTGTACAACATAACTTCCAGGAAAATAACCAGTTACTTTCCAAAAGAATAACATGACAACATAAGAAATGGGAGCAGGAGTTGGATATTCGGCCCCTCAAGCCTGCACTGTCTTTCAATAAGGGCATTGCTGATCAATCAAGCGCTCAACACCACTTTCCTGCTAACCCCTTGCTTCCCTCAACTTGCTGATATGTGAAAAGCCATTCACCCCGTCAGTGTCCCTTGGATGCTGCCTGAACGGTTGTTCTTTTTCAGCTTACGCTCTTTCAACACAGACACACATACACACAGACATACGCACAGCCACCCCACACCCAGATACACACACATGCCCAGATGCAGAGAGACATGCAGGTGCACAAACAGACACACAGAGATGTACACACTCCGACCGACACACACATACAGGCACACATACACAAAACACACACAGCCACAGATGTCACCAGTTTCGTCATTTCCCCTCCCCCCACCTTATTCCAGATCCAACCCTACAACTCGGCCCTTCCTTGTTGAACTGTACAACCTGTTCGTCTTCCTTCCCACCTATCCACTCCACCTTCCACTCTAAACTATCACCTTCAGCCCACCTTCATTTAACAATCGCCTTCCCAGACTTTCCCCCCAGACCACTGCCTTCCATTTATCCTTCGGAACCCTTGGCCCACAAGCCTCATTCCTAATGAAGGGGTTATGCTCGATATTTCCACTCTCCTGCTCCTTGGATGCTGCTTGAACAGTTGCGCTTCTTCAGCACCACACTCTTTCAAGACAGACACACGCACGCACACACAAAGACACAGAACAAAAAAACACAGGCAGACTCAGACACAGACAGACACACGTAACGACACACACACAAACACACTGACAGCCACACTTCCGACCCATGAAGTCAACGACACTCTCCCTCCACACACAGACACTCACCCTCCCCACACACACAAACCTAGGCTCACTCACAGGCACACACAGGTGCACACAGACACACAAACAAACACACACACACACACGGACAGACATACTCAAACAGTCACATGCACACCCACAATCCCCACATATGCACACATCCGCTAACACAGGCACACACAAACAGATATATACACTCAAATAGACACAGCCTAACACAGGCGCAGACCCATGCATAACACACACGAACACACAGACACAAACACACATAGACACATTCACGCACATAGGCACAAAGATACACAAACAGACAGACATACACACAGGCATGCAGACAGAAGCTCACACTCATTGACGTACACCACACAGGAAACACACCCATACAAACCAACACACAGGCAAGCACACACACAAACTCACACACACACAAACAGATAGATACCCACAACCACCCATACACAGACACCCACATTCCCCACACACATGCACACACACAGAGATGTACACTGGCACACAGGCACGCACACGCACAGAACAAGGGCACACACTAACACACACACAGATACACAAAGACATGCATACACACGCAGACGCACATACATACACACAGCTGCCCACACAGGCATACAAACACATACACACACACATGCACATACACACATTGGCGCACACAAACACATACACAAATGCACACACACATGCACGCACACACACATCCAGTAAAATGCAATGTTTAGTGATTTACCCTTACAAATAAACTTAGATGTAAGAAAGGATTGAAAAGTCCTAAAACGCTCCAACAGAGCATGGCATTGTATCATTTTCAGCACAAGAAGGAGAGGCAGAGGGAGAGGGAGGGGAGGGAGGGAGGCTTTGAACACCATTCAATGATTCACCAAAACAAAACAGTTCCCATTCCACACAGATGCAGAAATAGAGATGCAAACATGCATACACACACGAATGCAGAACACACAAAGAGATAGATATACATATAGAGTCACACAAATCGACAAGCGCGGACAGAAATATGCAGATGCATACAAACACACATGCAAGCTAAAGTTTTACAGGGGGTTTGAAAACAGACATATCAGCCCATACACTCAATTCTAACGATAATCTCAAACTAAACTCGTTCACGTTCCAGCGCTTGGAACATATTTTTCCAAGCCTTCACTTATTCTTGTACTTAATAAAATGTCTTTTAAACGTTGTAACTTTCCCCAAATCTAACACTTCTGAGGACGTTCATGTCGTACACGAACCAAACGATGTGTAATCACAATGCACTTCATAAGTCCTGATCAGGTATACACAAGAAATCTGTGGGAAGCTATATTGCTGGAAATCTTGATGAGATGTTCTTATCATCAATAGCCATAGCTGAAGTGCTGGAATACATGAGGTTGACTAAACGTGGTGCGATTATTAAACAAACTGACAAGGAAAAGCCAGGGAACAATAGACAAGTGAGACTGACATCGGTGGTGCGCAAGTTGTTGGAGAGAATCCTAACGACAGGATTTGCATGTATTTGGAAAGGCAAGGACTGATAAAGGAAAGTCAACATGGCTTTCTGCATGGGCGGTCATGTCTCACGAACTGGATTACTTTTTTATTTGAAGAAGTAGCAAAAGGCATTGATGAGGGCAGAGCAGTGGACATGATCTATATTGGCTTCAGTAAGGCATTCATCAATGTCCCCCATGAAAGACTTGTGAGCAAGGTGAGATCTCATGGAATACAAAGAGAACTAGCCATTTGGATACAGAACTGGCTCTAAGATAGAAGACAGAGGGTTGTGGTGAAGGGTTTTTTTCAGACTGGCGGCCCGTGTCCATTGGTGTGCCAAAAGATTGGTGCTGGTTCCACTGCTGTTCATCATTTACATAATTGATTTGGATGTGAACACAGGAGGTATGCTCAGTAAGTTCATATTTGACTCCAAAATTGAAGGGGCAGAGGACAGAGAAAATGATTACCTCAGATTTTAGCGGGATGTTGATCAGATGGACTAATGAGTTGAAGAGTTGCAGATGAATTTAATTAAAATAAATGTGAAGTGTTATATTTTGGAAAGGAAAATCAAGGCTTAGTTTATACATTTAATGTTAAGTCCCTGGGGACTGTTGCTAAACAAAAGAGATCTTGGAGAATAGGTTCATAGTACTTTGATAGTGGCGTTGCAGGTATATAGGATATTGAAGAAGGTGTTTGATATGCTTGTCGTTGTTGGACAGTGCATTGAATGTAGGACTTGGAAGGTTATATTGCGGCTGTGCAGGACATTGGTTAGGCCACTCTTGAATGCTTCATACAATTACGGTATCGCTCTTCGAGAAAGTATGTGTGAAACCTGACAGGATTTAGAAAAGATTTACAAACATCCAGGGTTGGATGTTTTGAGATTTATGGAGAGGCTGAACATGCCAGGGTTATTTTCCCCGGAGCATCAGCGGTTGAGAAGTAATCGTAGAAGTGTATATACTCACAAGTGGAATGGATAGTGTCATAAGCCAATGACTTTCCCCCGGGGTTGCACGCTCCAAATCTAGAGGACATAGGTTTAAGGTCAGAGGGGAAAGACTCAAAAGGGAACTAAGGGGCAACGTTTTCAATGAGAGGGTGGTGTGTACGTAACGAGCTGCCAGAAGACGTTGTGCAGGCTGGGACAACTACAACATTTAAAAGGCATGTGGACTGGCACATGAATAGGAGGTGTTTAGGGGGATATGGGCCAAATGCTGGCAAATGGAACTACATTAATGTAGGACATCTGTTTGGCAGGGACAAGTTGGGTATAGCTGGGTAGCTCTATAATACGTCTTCTGTATACCTTTCTCCTTTCATCTTAAAATTACCCCATAGTCTTGAAATCCACCACCCAAAGGAAAGGGCACCTTCCATTCAACATTATCTATACCCCTCTTTGTTTTATAAACCTCTATAAGGTTGATAAGGTCTCAACTTTCCAAGCTGCAGCGGAAAAGGTCCTTGTCCATCGAGCCTGTACTTATAACGTAAACACTCAATTCCGTGCAACAGGGAGAAAGTGAGGACTGCAGATGCTGAGGATCAGAGCTGAAAAATGTGTTGCTGGAAAAGCGTAGCAGATCAGGCAACATCCAAGGATCAGGACAATCGATTTTTTGGGCATAAGCCCTTCTTCAGGAATGAGGAAGATGTGCCAAGCAGTCTAAGATAAAAGGTAGGGAGAAGGGACTTGGGGGGTGGGGTAGCGTTGGGAATGCGATAGGTGGAAGGAGGTTAAGGTGAGTGTGATATGCCAGAGAGGGGGTAGGGGTGGAGAGGTCGGGAAGAAGACTGAAGGACAAGAAGGCAGTGCTGAGTCCGAGGGTTGCGACTGAGATAAGGTTGGGGGGGAGGGGAAATGAGGAAGCTGGAAAAATCTGCATTCATCCCTTGTGATTGGAGGGTTCCTAGGCGGAAGATGAGAGCGAATATTAAGGAGGTCGCAACAGAGCTACTGAAAGAATTACTGACTATTTGTCAAAGCTGGTTAGATTCTGGAAAGGATCCTGCAGACTGGAAAACAGCAATTGTTCCCCTAAATATTTAAAACAGGACGGAGAGGGCAAACAGAAAACTAAATAGCTTGATGTCAGCTGTGAGAAAAACATTGTAACCTTTTATTAGGAATGTGACAACTAGACACTTGGAAAATAATGATATGATTTTCACCACGGCCCCTGTTCCCCAGCATTTCTGGAAGTTCGTTTCTGCACCTTCTTCTGTGGAGACAGAACCGATGTATTCCTCTCAGCAGGCAGGTGGCTCCGAGCAGCTGGTAATATATCGGAGGACTGCACTCCGGACATGTCTCTCACTCCTGCCTGGAATGTTCCAGAATCATTCCAGTTCACTTCATGGTGAGTGTCATCACAGACATGTCCCTGGTGTGAGTTTGAAGGAGGATACTTAGCTCAGTGACTACCTCATTTTTGAAAGACGCTGGTTTCACATTTTACACTTGGAAATGGTCCAGTTTAGACAAATGTTCCTAGAAATTCCTGGTAAGAACATGCAGTGCCCTGGTCGTCCCTGTTTACACAGTTTCTCTTCTGTGTATCCACAATTCCATGTGTTTACCATGGACCCAGAACACTCTGTAAATGCAGTGCTCATATCTCGTCCAGACTTGGGTCACCATACACTTGGATATCCCTGAATAGACGCCACAGCTGGTAACACAAACCTGTGAAAAGCGTCCACAGAACGTATCTTTACTCTGTAATACTGGAGCAAGTCAAATCCTCACACACGGTGCACGCAACCAGTGTTGAAAATGTTTCTGTTCTTAGCAGAAAAAAAAACCAGTTACATCTCTGCACGGCCCTACAGTTACACTTAATTTCTTTAAAAAAAAAATCAGTTGACAATGTGCCATTCCGTTTCTTTGTCTCTCAGCAACTATAAGGGCGGCACCAGTATTGCCGATGGAGTTGATCATTACACTCAGAGAAGAAAGACAGAGGGAATATAACTCAATGTAAACAGGGACACATCTAAATTCACATGGTATTCAGGAATATGGGAAAAAGGGGAAATTTTACAGTAAGCTCCCATGTTATTTTTCTTCTGGTTCATCATCAGCAGTTCCTATGTTTGCTTTTCATTTCCCTCTCTCTCTCTCTCTCTTTCTCGCTGGGCATTTCTACATCCACTCAACTAACCTTTCCCTCACACATCCGACCATCTCTGATATAAATAACATTACTTCCCAGTTTTTTTCAGTTGTGATGTAGGGTCACTAGATTCGAAACTTTATCTGTTTTTCTCCTGACAGAGGCTGCCATACTTGCTGAGATTCACCAATATTTTCAGAGGCTGTGCAATTTTATTTCAGATCTCCATCATCCACAGTTCCTTGGTTTATTTTCACTTTAATTCTGTTGTTTCAGGAGATTTCAGCATCACCGGCAAGGGCAGCATTTGTCATCCATCAGTAAATGCCGTTGACTGCGAGACCATTTGTCAAGACAATATGGAGCCAATTTTTTTTTTGTGACAGTTGATTTCTTTACCAAAGGCTATCATTGAAATAATAAAAGAAATCCTGATGGTTTTTGGTTGCTGTTTGTAAAATGAGGTTTCTTTCCAATTGTTGCCACTTGAATTTAAGTTCTATCATTGATTCTGGTAGAATTTAAACAATGCCTTTAGTGTCATGACACAGCAAGTGAAATTGTTATTCTGATATGAGGGTCCTATTATGAAATAACTGGAGAGACAAGTACAAGCTTGTAGTCAAAATATTTGTAACTGGAAGAGTGGCCAGAAAAGAACTGGAGCCGTAAAATCTGAAGTTAACAAGGGGGCTGATGATGGCTTATTCTGCAACAGCACTGAGGCAGAGCTGGAGACTGGGGATATTATAATGGTGGGTGCAGGCAGGGTTGATAACAGAGAGAATATAGAGACATTGAACAGTTCAGGGCAAAAGGAAAACTCATGTCTGAACAGTCTTGTTCCTTCTTAGATGTTTATGAGTGAGGATTCGGAAATTGATAGAAATGACGTGGAATTTGTGACTGAAACTGAACGTAACAGGTTATGTATTTGTTAAATATAAATAACAGAAATAGAAATAACTTTCACCATCGCTAATAGAATTGACAGAAGTAGGCTTACCAGGGACAACAGTAATAGCGAGTATAGGACAGTAACCTGCCTGAATAATCATTAGGACGGGTCGTATCTGCAACTCTAACCATGCCCAATCCCGAGACAGCAAGTATAGACCCAAGGATAAACTACTGGCCATTGTTGGAACATTACAGTCTAATGGTCTCAGATTCTGAACCATTGTTGGAACATTCCAGTCTAATGCTCTCAGATTCTGATCCACTGTTGGAACATTCCAGTCTCATGCTCTCAGATTCTGATCCATTGTTGAAACATTCCAGCGTAATGTTCTCAGATTCTGATCCATTGTTGGAACATTCCAGTCTAATGCTCTCAGATTCTGATCCATTGTTGGAACATTCCAGTCTAATGTTCTCAGATTCTGATCCATTGTTGGAACATTCCAGCCTAATGTTCTCAGATTCTGATCCATTGTTGGTACATTCCAGTCAACTGCTCTCAGATTCTGATCCATTGTTGGAACATTCCAGTCTAATGTTCTCAGATTCTGATCCATTGTTAGAACATTCCAGTCTGCTATTCTAAGATTCTCTTCCTCTCCCTCTCCCTGCAGCTGCTGACCCCAATCCTCTTAAGGATGACGCTGCTGCTGATAATATGGAATAACAGGTTCAAGGAAACCCTTCACTAATGGAAGAGGGAAACCCTTCAATGACACAGTAAGTATCCATGGAGACTGACATCAGTCACAGTCAATGTACAAACAGCTCCAGTTAAACCTTTCACTACAATCCTTATAAGTCACAATAATACTTGGTCTGTTTGGGATGTTGTCATCGCTGAATATTGGGCAAATAACATCATCTCCAATTGTAAAGTTAGTGGTGAGGCAGAGAGATGATGCTTTCTATTCACTAGCTCGATGATCCTAAGATGTTTTGGTAGGGTCGGAATTGCTCGGCTCCCACGGCCGGCTGTGTCTGATAACCAGGCCTGCTGCATCCTATTGTTTTATTTATTTATGTTCAACTTTGACATGTATCTTACCATCATTTAACGGCTTAGATGGGATGAGGCATTTCTGAGAGGCTCCTACAGTGCCATAAACAGTGTAGATACAGTCCATGCCTCATGGTCCTTGCAGGTGCGGCCTGGTCCTGTGGAGTGACGGTCAAGCTGTCACAGAACCAGGATTCTTCTTTTTACCTTGACCCAGTTATTGCTGGGGTCTCAACAGGATTTTAAGACTGGAAATCTCTCCCAGCTGCTACACCCTCGCTGAGATTTCTCTCAGAATTATCTTTTTGATGTTCTTTCCTCCTGTATTGGAGAACTGCAGGTGAGACAATCTGTTTCCTGAATTTTTTGATGGACAAGTGTGTCTTTATAGGATGTTACCATATTGGAACAGTTATTTTTTAGTCGTTAAACAATCTATTATTCTTCTTTTTTGTGTTTTGTTTGCAATGGTTGAATGAATTGTGTTTTGCTTAATGTCTAATATTTTGACCAAGCGAATTGCATCTGAAACACAGCACCTCATGTATATCTTTAAAATTAAAAACAAGTTCCGGTCAAGACTACTTTTGTCATATATTTTGAGATGTGTCTGCTCAGTTCCATAACAAAAAGGACAGATATTCACGTTCTAATTGGCTAATTACTTAGTGAACAACATGTTGCAGAAACACGGGATTTCACAGCGGAATGCGCCATGCTGGAGGATTGAACGCTCTATCAGGAATTATATCGCAGAGTTAATCCACCTCACAGATCCAGCCCAGACCCTATAAGCCCAGATGAGATATCTGCTCAACATGGAGCAGGTTCAATACAACATAGCAATCAGTCTATGATGGAATGTAGCACAGGTCTCTCTAGTCCACTAGCTATCTATCCAACACGTGGAGCAGTACAGTACACACCGATGCATTGATTCAGAAACATTGACAAAACGATCCGTCCAGCATGGGGTGATATGCAACCCACACCAGTGTCTTACTCAATAGACGTGGACAAGGCATCTGTACAGTATGGGGATCTCTGCAGTGAATGGATCTGTAAACCTAGAACAGTTACTGTCTAAGCAGCTGTTTTCATCACTCCAGTACATTGCTCAGTAACATTGTGTTAGATCACTGCCCATAGTGAAGAAACATGCAGCCCATGCTGGAAGTGACAGGATGTGCAGCTCCCATCCTTTTACAGCCCATATCTCCATTGTGCCATGACAAGGGGGTGCTGTGGGTGTGAACGCCACTGCCAGAGAGAGATAGTGGGGGAGTCGGTTTAAATGTCAACAAACAAAATATTTTGGGTAATGAAGGGAAAGGGAAATTGAAAGACAATTTCATGGAAGATCGCAGGTTTCTGAAAGCTGAAAATAAGATATTTTGACAGCATCCTGAAACGTGAGCCAGTATTTCCAGGAATGATGGGTGAATGGGTTATTGGAGTGAGTTCGAATGTTGGAAAGTTTTGGGTGAGCATTTCTTCTTCAGCTTTGTAACTGGGAGTGGAGTCAGCAGATTCTTCAACTCATTGGGCAAAAACTAACATTCACTTATCTCAGTGCCATTTTCATTTAGTGTGACTGAGGGATCGTCTGCATGGAGCCAGGTCAGTTTCCTGGTGTTACCTTATCGAACTCACCTCATTAACTACCCACCCCACCCCATTAGTGATCCTCTCATTCAATGCCAGCCTAATTCTCTCACCCTTCATGGCTGGAGGTAAACACCATCACTTGGATGCCCCGTGGATATTCTGTGATCCCTGGCACTGGTACCACCTTTAAAAGACCAATTGGCATACGGTTGAGCTTTGTCAGTTTGCAGCTGCCCTGCAGAGTGGTTTGAGCTCAACACCCAGCTCAATACAGGATCTGCGGTCTGAAGAAATGTCCAACAATACAGGACAGGCATCAATAACCTTCTCCATACTGCCAGGATAAGGGTCACCGTCTTCTCTCTGCTCCCGCACACTCATTGAAATCTGTTATAGTATCTACCCCGGACAAGGCTCATGCTCCACCACTCTCACTGCTGCATTCATCACCTTCTCTCTCTCTTTCTCTCTCTCTCTCCACTTTAACCCCACACTATAAACACTGCATTCTGTTATAGCACCTACCCGAACAAGGCTCATACTCCACCACTCTCACTGCTGCACGCAGCACCTTCTCTATCTCGCTTTCCACTTTAACCCCACACTATAAACACTATCCTGTTATAGCACCTACCCGAACAAGGTTCATGCTCCACCACTCTCACTGCTCCACGCAGCACCTTCTCTATCTCGCTTTCCACTTTAACCCCACACTATAAACACTATCCTGTTATAGCACCTACACGAACAAGGCTCATGCTCCACCACTCTCACTGCTGCACGCAGCATCTTCTCTCTCTCTCTCCACTTTAAACCCACACTGTAAACACTGTATATCTGTTATAGCACCTACCCGAACACGTCTCATGCTCTATCATTCTCACTGCTGCACGCAGCACCTTCTCTCTTCTCTCTCTCTCTCTCTCCACTTTAACCCCACACTATAAACACTATCCTGTTATAGCACCTACCCGAACAAGGCTCATGCTCCACCACTCTCACTGCTGCACGCAACACCTTCTCTCTCTCTCTCTCTCCACTTTACCCGCACACAATAAACACTGTATCCTGTTATAGCACCTACCCGAACAAGGCTCATGCTCCACCACTCTCACTGCTGCACGCAGCATCTTTCCTTTTTCTCTCTTTCTTTCTCGTCTTTCCAGTACCCTCACACAGTGAGAGAATATTCTGTAGAATACTGATTATGGGATGTTCCAGAAAATGTTCCAAATAATTTCTTTTTTCAGGAAATTGTCAGTGCACCAGTATGTAACATTTAAGAGGAAGGAGTAGAGATGCATGTTTTTCAAATCACATCCAATTAAAATCCATCATAAGCCCAATCAACCCTTCAAATGTGCTCTAGCATATAATGAGATTGCGGATTATTTGATGGTTTTCTCAGCTCCATGTTGCAGGAATTTTCAGTTATTCAACCCCCTGGGTTCCTGTCACTGACCAGACGACACTCAGGCACTTTTACCCCGGTTTTCTTCCATTGCCTGTTCGAGGGCATTTCCCATGGGGACGGACACTCCAAACAATATATTCCATAAGTTGTATGTTTTATGTAATGATAAACTCATTTTACACAGACTGACCAAAATCTACACTTCTTTTATGGTTATCAGTAAGCAATATCAATTAGTATTCTGTTTAGTTCACTTGTCTCACTTTATATTATTCAGCCAAAGACAGCTTCCAAGCACTTGTCTCGTTATTAAATACAATTTCTAGCTGAGAACGCTTTTATCCTTGTCCGTTATCTTGACTGTTATATTAATTGTACCTTTTTACCTTGTTAGGAAAGTTTCTATTGTCCTTTGTCTGTGGCTGTTTCTGTCTGTAACAGTTACACAGTCGCCCACTCATTTAGCTGGATGGCTGGTTCATGATGCAGAGGGAAGACGCCAGCACAGGTTCAATTTCCCACACTGACAGAGGTTACCATGAAGAGACGCTCTCTCACCCTCACCCCATCACCTTAGGTGCGCTGACCCTCAGATGTAACCACCACGAGTGGTCTCTGTCTCATGAAAGAACAGCTCCATGGTCCATTGGAACTCTATTCTATCACTTTTGCATTTATTTTATTTATCTACCTTACCATTAGTTTTGCATTATGTTCCGGGGTGTTTTGGATTAGTGTCATTTTGTACTACTGCCAGCATTTCTCCCACACCGCATATTCCTGCCACATAATCCTTGACTCCATTGTTATCTAGGAACCTTCTGAAAAGCCTCAAAAATATGCAATATCTCTGCCTCCAATACTCTGTGGGAAGAGATTTCCAAAGTAGCACAACACTGAGAAAATAATAAATAACCTCATCTGGGGAAACTACTTCACCCAGAGAGTGGTGGCTGTGTGGAATGCTCTGTCCCAGAGGGCAGTGGAGGCCCAGTCTCTGGATTCACTTAAGAAAGAATTGGATAGAGCTCTTAAAGATAGTGGAGTCAAGGGTTATGGAGATAAGGCTGGAACAGGATACTGATTGGGAATGATCAGCCATGATCATATTGAATGGCGGTGCAGGCTCGAAGGGCTGAATGGCCTACTCCTGCATCTATTGTCTATTGTCTATTGTCTATTTTGTCTCCTTAGCTGAGAAAGGATACAATTACATTGAAAGCAGTTAAGAGATGTTTCACTTCACGTATTCCTGGGATGAAGGGATAATATTATGGAGGTTTTAACAGATTATTCTTGGAATGAGACGTGATCTTATTGAAAGATGCAAGACATTGAGGAGCATGGATCAGGAAGATAATCATTGGGTGTTTGTCTCGTCCAAAGTTGTCATTTTCATAGAACTTCTATAGTTGGAAGCAGGACATTCTATCCATTTAGTTCACACTGGCCCACCGAACGGCAGCCCACCCAGACCTATCCCCCTACCCTAACCATGTAATCCTGCGTTTTCCATGACGAAACCAACTAAACTACACATCCCTGAGCACTATGGGCAATTGAGCATGGTCAATTAATTCTAACCTGCACATCTTTGGACTGTGGGAGGAAACTGGATCACCGGGAGGAAACACACACAAATGCGGGGAGAATTGAAGGTTGTAATTGAACGCAGCTCCTTGGTGATATGAGGCAGCAGTGCTAACCACAGATCCACCATGCTGCTCCGTTATTTCTATTAGTTATATGTGGCTGACGAAAGCAATCTGCCTGACTTGTTCCTATCACTGAACCTGCCCCAGACTGAGACCTTTATTATTGGCCATGTCTCCAACCTGGTTACATTAAAATTTGTTGCAAACAATGGAGGAGCGATACTAGAAAAGGTAACAGTCGCACCCTACAACCACAGTCAGAACCGGAGTGAGGAGAATTCACAAAGTGGGCATTTATTCAAGTGCAAATATTTTTTCCCAGAAGTTTGTGATGGATGAATCTTTTTATTATATTGTGGCTGGCTTCATCTAATATTCCATAGACATGTGTATCAGGGATAATGGAGAGAAAAGTGCAGCTGAGAGCACAATGAGTTGAACCATGACCTACTTTACTGGTGGAGTAGTGTCAAAGGGTCGAATGGCCCACTAGTGTCCCTCAGCCCTCTGTTCTGATGTTCTATTCAGCCCCTCGGACCTGCTACACAGGAGCAGATCGAGGCCACTACGATGGTTAGGTCTTGTTTCGAAAATGTACTTGTAGAATCCAGGCTAGCTCAACTCCACTTTCCTGCTACCCCCTCGTATTTCTCAACTCGCTTGTATGTCCGAAACCAATCCACCCCATTTGTAAATACATTCAGTGACCCACCGTTCACAAATCTCTGGGTTCGGGAATTCCAGTAATTCACTACCTTCTGAAAGATGACATTGCGAAGATGATTCAGGAGAAGAGTGACAGTAATAGGGTGATTGTTATGGGAGACTTTAACTTTCCTGATATTGATTGGGAAAGCTATAGCTCAAGTTCGTTAGATGGGTCAGTGTTTGTGCAATGTGTGCAGGAGAGTTTCCTGACACAATATGTAGATAAGCCAACAAGAGGTGAGGCCATACTGGATTTGGTTCTGGGTAACGAACCAGGCCAGGTATTAGAACTAGAGGTAGGTGAGCACTTTGGGGACAGTGACCACAATTCAGTGATTTTTACTCTAGTGATGGAGAGGGATAAGTGTGTACTACAGGGCAAGAGTTATAGCTGGGGGCAGGGAAATTATGATGCGTTGAGGCATGATTTAGGATGTGTGGATTGGAAAAGTAGATTCCAAGCCAAGAGCGTAATTGATATGTGGAACCTGTTCAAGGAGCAACTATTGAGTGTCCTTGATAAGTACGTACCTATCAGGCAGGGAGGAAAGGGTCGTGTGAGGGAGCCGTGGTTTAATAAGGAGTTGGAATCCCTTGTTAAGTGGAAGAGGGCGGCCTTTGTAAAGATGAGGCGTGAAGGTTCAATAGGGGCGATTGAGAGTTATAAGGTAGCCCGGAAGGACCTGAAGAGAGAGCTAAGAGCAGCAAGGAGGGGACATGAAAGGTCCTCAGTTGGTAGGATTAGGGAAAACCCTAAGGCTTTCTATAGGTATGTTAGGAATAAAAGAATGACTAGGGTAGGAATAGGTCCAATCAAGGATAGTAATGGGAAGTTGCGTGTGGAGGCTGAAGAGATTGGGGAGGCACTGAATGAATACGTTTCGTCAGTATTCACTCAGGAACAGGACATTGTTGTCAATATGAATACTGAGGCCACGAATAAGTAGAATGGATGGCTTTGAGATATGTAGAGGAGAGGTTTTGGAAATTCTGGCAAGGGTGAAAATAGATACGTCCCCTGGGCCTGATGGCATTTATCCTAGGATTCTCTGGGAAGCAAGGGAGGAGATTGCAGAGCCATTGGCCTTGATTTTTGTGTCCTCTTTGTCTACAGGAGTAGTGCCAGAGGACTGGAGGCTAGCAAACGTGGTTCCCTTGTTCAAGAAGGGGAGTAGGGACAATCCTAGTAACTATAGGCCAGTGAGTCTCACTTCCGTTGTGGGCAAAGTCTTAGAGAGAATTGTAAGGGATAGGATTTATGCACATCTGGATAAGAATAATGTGATCAAGGATAGTCAGCATGGTTTTGTGAAGGGCAGGTCGTGCCTCACAAACCTTATTGAATTCTTTGAGAAGGTGACTAAGGTGGTAGATGAGGGGAAAGCGGTAGATTTGGTATATATGGATTTTAGTAAGGCGTTTGATAAGGTCCCCCATGGTAGGCTACTGCAGAAAATACAGAGATATGGCATTGAGGGTGAGTTGGAGGTTTGGATTAGGAATTGGCTGGCTGGAAGACGACGGTAGTAGTTGATGGCAAAGGTTCATCTTGGAGTGCCGTCACTAGCAGTGTTCCGCAAGGATCTGTTTTGGGACCATCGCTGTTTGTCATTTTTATAAATGACCTGGAGGAAGGGTTAGAAGATTGGGTGAGCAAGTTTGCGGATGATACGAAAGTCGGAGGAGTTGTAGACAGTGAGGAAGGATGTGGCAGGTTACAGCGGGATATAGAGAAGCTGCAGAGCTGGGCAGAAAGGTGGCAAATGGAGTTCAATGTAGCTAAGTGTGAGGTGATTCAGTTTGGTAAGAGTAACAAAAAGATGGGGTACTGGGCTAATGGTCGGATACTTGGTAGTGTGGAAGAGCAGAGGGATCTTGGTGTCCATGTACACTGATCTCTGAAAGTTGCCACCCAGGTAAATAGTGCAGTGAAGAAGGCATATGGCGTACTGGCTTTTATTGGTAGAGGAATTGAGTTCCGGAGTCCTGAGGTCATGCTGCAGTTGTATAAGACTCTGGTGAGGCCGCATCTGGAATATTGTGTGCAGTTTTGATCGCCATACGATAGGAAGGATGTGGAGGCACTGGAACGGCTGCAGAGGAAGTTTACCAGGATGTAGCCTGGTATGGTAGGAAGATCCTGTGAGGAAAGGCTGAGGCACTTGGGGTTGTTTTCATTGGAGAAAAGAAGGTTCAGGGGTGACTTGATAGAGGTGTACAAGATGATTAGGGGGTTAGATAGGGTTGACAGTGAGAACCTTTTTCCACGTATGGAGTCAGCTATTACAAGGGGGCATAGCTTTAAATTAAGGGGGGGTAGATATAGGACTGATGTTAGGGGTAGGTTCTTCACTCAGCGAGTCGTAAGTTCATGGAATGCCCTGCCAGTAGCAGTGGTGGACTCTCCCTCTTTATGGGTATTTAAGCGGGAATTGGATAGGTATATGGAGGATAGTGGGTTAGTGTAGGTTAGGTGGGCTTTGATCGGCGCAACATCGAGGGCCGAAGGGCCTGTACTGCGCTGTATTCTTCTATGTTCTATGTTCTATGTTCTATGTTTACATCTCAGTTTGAAATTCGATGTCCCTTATTCCGTATCAATGTCCCAGAGTGAGACACTCTGCCCACGTGTGGAACCACATTCTCAACAAATACCTTGTCAAGCCCCCTCTGTACCTTAAAAATGTGTTGTTGGAAAAGCGCAGCAGGTCAGGCAGCATCAAAAGAGAAGGAGAATCGATGTTTCAGGCAGAAGCCCTGAACGTCGATTCTCCTTCTCCTTTGATGCTGCCTGACCTGCTGCGCTTTTCCAGCAACATATTTTTAAGCTCTGATCCCCAGCATCTGCAGTCCTTATTTTACCCTCTGTACCTTGTCCATTTCAGTAATGTCACGCTCATTCATTTCAAGCGCAATGATTAATTGCCTGACCATTTTAGATGTACTCAATAATTCAACCCTTTCATCCCAGAAATCCGCTCAATTTACAAATCTCGTTACTTTCTGCGTCAGCATGCTGACTTTATGTTTCATGCGCTGGAACACTCCAATCCCTTTGTACTGCTCCTTTTTTGGGAATCCTCTTCATTAAATAACAGCCTGCCTTTTGGTTGTCAGTGTCATCCTCAAACTCGGATGTATATTGCACTCAGCACCCTCCCTCAGACTCTCACTATAGATGAAAATAACTGAAGCCATTGGACTGATATTGGTGCTACTTCAGCAGATTTGTCTTTATCATAGAGATCAATGAATCCTGACTCTCCAATTTCTATGTGATAACCATCCGTCATCCCATGCTAATACATTATCCATCATACTATGAGTTTCTGTTTGATGGAAGAACCTTTACTTTGTGATACCTTGTGGAAAATTCTTGGGAAAGCCTCATGTCTTCCAATTTCCCTTTATCAACTCCGTTTGTTACATTCTCATAGGATCTCCAGAAAACAATTTGCATCATTTTACAAGGCAGAACATAGTTTCCCTTTAACAAAACTATGCTGACTCTGCCGGAAGCTTTTCTAAATGTGCTGCAATTCCTTCCTTAATGACAGACTCACGCAGGTTCCCAGCAATAATGGTTAGGCTAAGTGGTTCCCGCTTTCTATCTCGCTCCATCCTTGAAAACAGGTGCCATATTGGAGCTTCACGAGTTTGGCTGGAACACTTTTGTAATCCAGAGGGTTATGAAATATTTCACACAGTGGCACCAGTCACTCTGTAACCACTTCTTTTAAAGCCAATTATAAATTGCTGTTGACCTGCCTATCCTTAGTCTTATCTGTTGTTAACAACCTTGTGCCTTTTGTTAGAGACAGTTCGAGAACCCTCCTATTACCATTTTTGTGATGATCTTGAAATACTTACAGTGCCTTCCCTGTGAGGATTGATGTCAAATACTGGTGTAAATTATCTGCCTGTTCCCTGTAGCCACTTCCCCAGTCACACCCTCCGAATGTCGCCAATATACTTTCCGGACTTTCTTTCTACCAAAAGTCACACACTCATCTTCAACTTTTTTATGTACACACAGAAAAACTTGTGATACTTGTTTTTATATTTCTTGGCAATTTATTTACATCATTTCTTTTTATCTTTTTTCCATCTATTTCTTGCTTTTTCCATTACTTTCTAGATTCATACAGTCATATTGCACACAAACATTTCATCTAAACATGCTGACCAGGTTATTCAAACTAAACTAGTCCCATCTGATTGCATTTGGTCCACATGTCTCTAAACGCTTCCCATTCATATGTTTGTCCAAATGTATTTTAAATGCTGACAGTGTACTTGCATCTAACAACTCATCTGGCAGCTCATTCCATACGCACACAACCACTGCGTGAAAAAGTTGACAATCCATTTCAAGCTATCACACTGACTATTGTATTTACATTCCAAACAGCAGGACTAATATCTGATAGAGAAGGCAACATTATTACAATGTAAACAGATCATATCGAAACTCTGCAGTCCTGCCACATCCAGTCAGAAATGGGGTTGAGCCATGGAACAACTGACGAGAGAAAAGGACTCCGCAAATATTATTTGAAAACAACGTTCACTGGCATTAGGTAATCGCTGACTAGGTCAGCATTTATTCCCCAGAGGACTGTTAAGAGTCAATGACATTGCTGTGTGTCTGGAATTACATGTGGGCCAGAGCAGGTATGGATGGCAGCTTCCTTCCTTAAAGGACATCAGTGAACCAAATCGATTTCTCCCACAATCAACAATTGATTCATGATCATCATTAGACTCTTAAACCCAAACATTTGTTGGATTGGAGTTCGATCATGTACTGTAACAGGATTCGAACTCACGTCACCAGAACATTCCTAGGGTTGGTGTACTAACACATCTGCAGCAACACCACTCGGCTATTGCTTTGCAATTCCCCGAGAAAATGGAACGTTCCTGCACATCAGTTTAAAAGACAAGGAAGCAGTTATTCACCATCCTCAGCCAGGAGTGTTGCTTGGATGATCCCCACAGAATCGCAGATGCCAGACTTCAAACAATTCGATTCGCTGCAGGAAACATGAAGAAACAGCTGAAAAAAGTAGATACGAAAAAGGGAATGGGCCCTAACACCATTCCTGCAATAGAACTAAAGACTTGTGCTGCACAACAAGCCGTGTCTCTGTGGAAGCTGTTTCGTTCCAGCTCCAACTCTGACATCTCCCTGGCAATGTGGAAAATTGCACAAAAGTGTCCCGTCCCCTAAGAGGAGAATAATTACAATCTGAACAAGTACCTCCCCCTCAGTCCCATCACAATAATCAAATTGATAAGAATTCCTTTGACAGAGCTGTCGACCAGCACAGAAATAATGTGCACAGGCCCCCATGTGGAGACGGTGTTGCTGTGGAAATGTCACTGGATTACTAATCCAAACCAGAATAATTCTCTGGCAGCTGGTCGAAGTTAGAAACAATTAATAAAATATCGAGATTAATATCTGGTGCCAGTAATATTGACCTTGAAGCACATGTCCATTGTCAACGTAAATTTCCTTCCCCAATGTACATTCAGGAAGTGAATCTCCCGTGCGTTCATGGTCGACCCAAAAAGTGACTCCAGATGTCCAGAAATGTGATAAACTCTTCAGTTGTCTCTGAAGCGGCAACGCAAGCCCGTTATATCAAACTTCTCCGAGGTCTTAATAGATAAAAATGAGATAACACCCGGCACCAGCCTCTACATCGGAAAAGGAATTAGGAAGCACAGTCCTGTAGACACTGCAGAGACCTACTTCCTTACATCTGAGAGCTTATGACAACAATAACAGAGCTTTCCCACAGACAGCACAGAAACATCGCGAAATGAGTAGGCCTTTCAACACAATGAGCCTTCCCCACTCTAGGTTTTGGCCAAACAACTCTTCAATTAACCTTTCCCTAACACTATATACTGAATATCCTTTGAAGTGATCATATATCAGAAAGATATGAAGTAGGAACTTTGGTCCGTCAATTTTGCTCCTAGGTTCAATATAACAATGGCTGATCCTGAATCTCCACACCAACCTCCTGCTGCAACTTCACCCCTTTAGTGTCCAAATATCCTTAGTTATATTCAGTGCCTTAGTTTCTGCAGTCTTATGTGGGACAGAATTCCCCAGGTTTATCAGTCTGCGACTGCAGACATTTATTGTCATCTCAATGAAGAGTGGCTTGCCTGTACCTAATACTGAGGCCCTTGTTTTAGTCGTCCCAGCCAGTGCAATTATCATCCCCGCTGACAATCTGTTTCACCCTGTCAGAGTTTTATATATTTCACTGAGATCTCCACCATTTTTCTAAACTCCATGGAATACAGACTCAGTCGCCTCAAACTCTGCTCCCACAACAAGCCTGTCATCCCAGAGATCAGTCTGGTCATCCTTCACTGCTCCCCCTGAATGTCAGGTTTGCCCTTAATTAGATAAGGAGACCAATACTGCACACATATTGCACAATGTTCGAAATGGGTGCTCACAAAGGCCCTGTGCAGCTGCCGTAAGACACACCTGGCCTCAATTCCCCCGGAAATGAAGGTCAACACACTATTTATTTTTCTACCTGCTTTCTGTTGCTGCAGTATTGCTTTCTGTGAGTGGAGTTCAACGAGATCGAGATCCTTTTCAATGACAGAGCTCCCCACTTGGTGGGTCTATGTATATTAGTCAGTGTGCCAATATCAATCCCAGTATTGACTTCTGGCTTCAGAACTCACTGCCCTGCATGGACCTTGGAGTTTGGTGAAGAAGTCAACAAAAGTATACACATAATATCTTCATGCAGCAACTTCTTTACTTTAATTCCTTTTGAAATGCTAGCCTGTTAGTCTATTTTTCCAAACAAATTGCTCAATGTTACGTCTATCCACATTGTTCTTTATCTGCCACGTATTTTGCCATTTCGTCCACTTGTCGCAATCAATCGAAACTTTTTCATATCCTCCTCACCCGCTCACAATCTCAGTTTGGTACCGTCAGCAGATTTGGAAAGATTACATTTAATACCCATGAACACATGTTTGATCTGTTTTCTGAATAGATGGGGCCCAAACCTCAATTCCTGGATTATCCCGCTAGTCATTGCTTTCTACTGCAAAATACATGGAACGATTTATGCTGATTCACTTTTTCCTGTCGGCTCTCCTATTTTCAACCCATGCCAGTATATTAGATCTCGCTGTTCCACACTGTTATGGGCCAGGATAGACCCCCTCAAATCATTTCAAGGAAGTAGCACAGACCCAACTTTTGCTCGCTGACTTAAGCAAGTGTAAGGCGAATATTCCAGGAGTGATGCAGCTGGTCAAATCACTTAGTTTTAAACAAAACAGAATGTCTTTGCAAGATTACTGAGTGAGACGCAAACAGAAGAGGATACAACACAGAATAACCTAACCTATCCGAAAACCTAACAGGTGATCCCAACTTAATGATTGTGCTCCAAGTACTTGATATAATCCCCTATGGCAAAACCGAAAGGAAAAACAAAATCAGACCAAGTTTCTTACAGGAGAGATGTCAGAGAGAGATGGAGGAACAACATGGACCTGCTTTTCTGGGTCCATTAGCTTCACAACTGGCTACCTGCTTTAAGTAAACAGCCAGACTGCGGAAATCAGAACAAACAAACCAAAGCAGAGGAGCTGAAATGGGATAACTGGCCACTCCCCTTTCATAAGAACAGAAGAAATGGAGCAGGAGTAGGCCGTCTGGTCCTCTGCCATTCAATAAGATCATGACTGATCTACTCGTAGACTCTGACCTACTTTCCCACGATCTCACTGTATCCCATATTTACTTTATTGTTCAAAAAGTATCTATCTTAGTTTTAAAACTTTTACTGAAGTAGTACCAACTACTTAACTGGGCAGGGAATTCCAGAGATTACAAACCTCTGGGTGAAGAGCATCCTTCTCAATTCAATCCTGAATCTACTCCCTTTAATATTGAGGCCATTCCCTCTTCTTAGCTTCACCTGCCAGTGGAAACATCCTCTCTACTTCTATCTTATATACTCACTGCTTAATTTTATATGTTTCTATGAGGTAATCCCTTCATTCTTCTAAATTCCAATGAATACATTTCCAGTCTGCTCTATAACACCTCATAAGCCAACCCCCTCACCTCTGGAATCAGCCGAATAAACCACCTCTGCACCCCGTCCAGTGCCAGTATATACTTCCTGAAGTAAGGAGACCAAAACTGCATACAGTCCTCCAGGTGTGGCCTCACCAGCACCCTGGACAGCTGCAATATAACCTCCCTGCTTATAACCTCAATCCCTTCGCAATGAAGGGCAACATTCCATTTGCTTTCCTCAGTAAATGCTGTACCTGCAGACCAATCTTCTGTGATTCATGCACATGGACACGCAGGTCCCTCTGTTCACCAGCATGCTGCAACGTTTTACCATTCAAGTAATAATGTTTTTTATTGGCACTCCCAACAAAATGGATGACATCACATTTATCAACATTGTATTCCATCTGCCAGATCTTTACCCACTCACTCAAAGTATCTATGTTCATCCACGAGGTCTCACAGTCCTCTGCATGCTTTGCTATGAAACGCATCTTCGTGTCATCTGAAAACCTTGACACACTACACGTGCTCCCCAACTCCAAATCACCTATATAAATTGTGAATAATTGTGGCCCCAACACGGATCCCTGAGGCACACCACTAGGTATTGATTGCCAGCCAGAATGTCACTCCCTTACACTCACAATTTGCTTCCTGTTAGTCCAGCAACCCTCTATGCTGATAATTTACCTGTAACGTCGTGCACCTTTTTCTTATGCAGCAGATTCTTGTGTGGCAACTTGTTGAAGACCTTTTGGAAATCTAGGTACACCATAGCCACTGGGGCCTCGTTGTTCACCTTGCTCGTATTGTCTCCATAGATTTCCAAAAGACTTGTTAAACATGACCTGTTCTTCATGAACCCATGCTGCGTCTGCGCAATGGGACGATTTCTATCGAAATGCTTTGCTCTTTCTTCCTTGATAATACACTCAAGCAGTTTCCCCACTACATAGGAAAAGCTAACTGGTCTATAATTCCCCATATTTTGCTTACCTCCTTTTTTGAACAGTGGCGTCACATTTGCTGTTTTCCAATCTGCTGGGAATACCCTGGAGTTCAGCAAATTTTATCAAATTGCCAAAATTGCATTTACTATTTCTCACGATATCGCTTCTAGAACTCTGGAATGCATTCCATCACGGCCAGGAGATTTGCCTACCCTCAGCTCCGTTAGCTTGTGCAACACTATCTCTTCCATAATAATGATTGTTTCCAAGGTCCTCACCTACCTCCGTCTCTTTGGCAGTTACTAGCATGCTATTGGTGTCCTCCACTATGATGACAGATAAAGAACTCCTGTTCAATGTGTCGGCCATTTCGTCATATCCTATGACGAAATGACCATTCCCATCCTCTGAAGGACCAACATTTACATGAGTCTTTTTAAAAAAAATTATATATTTATGGTATATACCATCATCTATCTATCTTTATATTCTGTACTTGTTTCTTTTTTCTTCTTGTGTTCTATCATACTTTTCTTTATAGTTCATTTTGTGGCTTTCTGTTGACCTTTAATGTTTTGCCCAATCTTTTAGGTTTCTGCTGTCGCATTCCTTCTCTTTCAAGTTGATAGCGTCCCTTTTTTTCCTTTGGCACAATTGACAGATTACCCATTTTATTGGAGTTTTTCCTTTTCACTGGAATATACTTTTGTCACAGAAATTACAAATCTTCTTTGAAAATTCTCTACTGCTTGCCAACTCTCCCATCATGAAGTATTTGTTTTGAGGTGACTTTAGCCAACTCCTCCCTCATTCTATTGTAGTCTCCCTTGCTGAAGCACAGCAACCTCTTATTGGATTTTATCTTCACACTCTCCATCTGCATTCTAAATTCAACCATACTGTGACCACTCCTTCAGTATGATGTGAATAATTATTCCTGTCTTATTATACATGGCCAGACCTACGATACCTTGCTCCTCATCATGCATGCTTTTATTTTAGACTTGAAAGCATTCCCAAGGAGTCAAACCCAGACTTTGTGGATCCGCTGCTTTTAAGACAGTCATGTAAAATAAAACAAGAGCGGAATAAACTTGTTTAAGGAGTAGCATTGTCACAACACTAGAGTTGGGACTTCATCAAAAGTGTTTCTGATAATCCAAATTCACTGCATCCATTGCTGCGCCCTAATTTATTTCGCATCAATTTCCCAAATATGATTGGCCTTTAATAAATCGGCAATGACTTTATCTATGTTCATTACTTTTTCATTAATATAATTTTCTAAGTTCCCTGAAAACGCGTCCTTTCTAATAGACTCTTGTATGGTCCTGATCGCTTTTTTGGTGCTAAGCAGACTGTGATTCCCTGCCTCCATCAGAAATACTAGGGTTACACTTGCTGCTGTCAAATCTGTGAATTGAGTTCCAGAATCATCAAGCATTTGGAAGAGGATAAACAGAGTATTCATTGTTACCTTGGCCACCTCTCTTAGTAATCAACAAGAAGATTAACAGGTCATGGGTATATATTATATTTCAGTCAAAATAATTTCTCCAAAACTGTTTACGTACAGATTTGATTCTACTTACTTTTTCACAGTAGACTTAGAAGTGCTTGGAGTTTACTTTTTGAAATGCTTTCTTTTGTGAAGGCAGAACAGAAGTGGTTGCTTCATAGTCCTGCCATTTTCCTATTCTCTGGTTTCAGCCTGTAAGGAAGATAGAATGATTTTCTCTAACATCTCACCTTGGTATACTGTATGTTGAAAAGTTTTTACATTTCACTCTTCTTAATGTACGCTTCATACACCCATCATTTCCTCTCTTAGGCAGCTCAGTAATTGATCGTCCACAGCCATACAATCACAGAAGTAATCTCTGTACACTCAGAAATACAGTACAATCTACATTAGTCCCACTTTCATATATCAGGCCCATAGACGTGAGTGTTTTGACACTTCAAGTGCTTGTCCACGTACCTTTTAATGTCTGATGATCCACAACAACTGCCCTCTCAGAAAATGAATTCCAGACGCCAACATTCTCCGGGTGAAAAACCATCCTGAAATCCTCTCTAAACCTCAACTCCTTCACTTTAAAAGTGTGCTCATTTGTTCTTGACCCTCTGACTTAAAGGAACCGCTGCTGTCTATGCACCCTGTCCAATCCCTTCGTAATCTTGCTCTTCTAACTCACGTTCCCCTCAGTCTTCTCTGCTCCAAAGTAACCAACCCGAGTAACCAACCTCGCTCCACAGCTGATATGCTCCATTCCAGGGAACATCTGTTGAATATCCTCTGCGCCACTTTCAATGCAATCACATCTGTCCTGTAATGTGGATCCCTGAACTGCACACAGTATTCTATTTTGGCCTAACCAAAGTGCTATATAGCTCTTGTAATCTATGTCTGTTTAGTAAAGGCTATGCCTGCTGTCTCCAATTACTTCTTAACTAATCTATTACCCAATCCCGTCACATTGAGGGATGTGTGGAGAAGCACCCTCTGAACTTGTGAGTCTGCTGCTATTTACTGAGTCCTCCTCTCTCTGGTTCCTTCCTTCAAAGTGCATCACCTCATATTTATCAGCGTTACATTTCATCTGCTATTGATCTGCCCATCTGACCATTCCATCTGTATCTTCCTGTAACGCAAGACCTTCTTCCTCACTGCCCACCACCCGAGTAATCTATATGTTAGACACAAACCTAATTATTACATTCACCCCATGCCCCCTTCAGTTCACATCTGTATCATTTATGAATACCACAAATAATAAGGGACACAGCACTCACACACAAACAAACTTCGACAACCACTTATTTTCTGCAATAGTTTATCGAACACTGATCTGATACTCAAAGGTCTGTAGTTCCTTGGTTAATCTCTACAGCCCTTCCCATAAAGGGTGTTCTCCAGTCCTCAGCACCTTACATGCGACCAGAATGTATTTAAACATTTTCATCAGCGCCTTTCATCCCTTGTCTACAACAGCAGCCTGAGATGTAACTGAGCTGGAACTAGGGACATGTCCAATTTTATACCAGCCAAAACTATCAATCCCTGTACACATCTTACATCGATCTACTCAAGAGCTTCTCAGCCCATCTTCTCGAATTCTGTCTCTGCATCCTCCTTCTCCCAAGTAAAACAGACGTGAAGCTTTCATATGTCAATCTATCAATGTTCACCAGATTCACAAACAGATTCCCGCCTTGATCTCAGGCCAAGTTTCGTCGGCAGAAAACCTTGCTATCTCAGGGATGAATCTGCAGAATGCCCATTCAGTATATGGGATCACTATACTTTATTTAGATGAAGACATCAAAATTGTATACAATGCTCCAGGTACAGTCTAGGAGAAATTGAGGACTGCAGATGCTGGAGATCAGAGCTGAAAAATGTGTTGCTGGTAAAGTGCAGCAGGTCAGGCAGCATCCAAGGAGCAGGAGAATCGATGTTTCGGGCATAAGCATTCCTGAAGAAGGGCTTATGCCCGAAACGTCGAATCTCGTGCTCCTTGGATTCTGCCTGACCTGTTGCGCTTTTCCAGCAACACATCTTTCAACTCTAGGAACAGTCTCACCAGCACTCTGGGTAACTAGTGCAGAATGTTTTTACTGCTCATCTGAACAAATTACTGCAGAAGCTGGAATCTGAACTGAAACTAACACATGCTAGACACCACAGTGAGTCAGACAGCATCCGTAAAAGGGAGGAAGTTAACGCTTTGAGTCCAGTTGACCCTTCATCGTCTGTATTCGGATTCCCTTTAAATGAAGGCAAACTTAACTTTTACCTTCCCTGTTTGCATGTGTTCCTCCCAACATCCTTTGCTTTAATGTTTTCGGTTAAGTTACTATGTGTGCTCATTAAAATTTCTCCTGAATATCTGACTATATGGCATCCATTGCTTCTCTATGGTTAGGTCTACAAGATATATCTTCAAACAAAACGTTTGTAAATTATAACTTTCCTTTCATAAATGCAGAATAATTCTCTTGAAGTTTGCTTTTCCTTTCTCAGTCTCCAATATCATATTCGTTATAATAGATTGCAAAAGATTATTTCCTGCAGATGGCAAGTAAACTGGTCTGTAGTTTTCCACTCTCCTTCTTCTTCCCTTCTTAAATCGTTGGAATGCATTTGTATCGTTTCAAATTTAATGCGGATAAATACAGTCATCCACAATCCAATCCATCTGTGTATTGCTGCTTTTACTGACATTGCAGTATGAAGTACATCTGGTCTGTCAGATTTATCAATCCTCAATCCAGGTATGTTGTCATATACTACCATATATACGTCACTAGTATGAATGATTTTAGTGTTTAGTTACAAACTAGGTACTTCTGGGATATTTTCTGGATCTTCGTCCGTGAAGGCAGACATAATGCAACAGTTTCATCTCCCTGTCAATTTTCTGTTCTCTGTCCACACATTCACTGTGCCACATTTGGCCTTGTTTTCATTTTCCTTTCAAATATGGAAATACACTTTTCGCCAGTATTTAACAAGAACAAAAATAATTCCAGCAAACGAACAGATCCTTCGGGCCTTCCAAGCCTGCACCGATCCAGATCCTCTATCTAAACTTGTCACCTATTTTCGAAGGATCTGTATCCCTCTGCTCCCTACCCATTCATGCATCTGTCTATATACATATTAAATGTCGCTATCGTGACCACGTCTAACACCTGCGCTGGCATTGCGTTTCAGGCATCTGCCAGTCTCTGTGTAAAGAACTTTCTGAACATATCTCCCATAAACCTTTTCCCTCTCATCTTGGATTCCTGACCACTAGAAATTGAGTACCCCTCTCTGGGAATAAGCGTCTTGCTATCCACCATGTCTATGATTTTGTAGAACTCAATCAGGTCCCCCGAACTTCCGTCAGTCTAATGAAAATAATCCTAATCTAGCAAATCTCTCTTCATAGCCAGTTCCCTCCAATTACAGGAAATATCCTGGTGAAACTCCTCTGCACCCTCTCCAAAGCATGCACATCCTTTTGGTAAGGTGGCGATCAGAACTGTACGAACTATTTGAAATGTTGTTGAACCAAAGCCATAGACAACTGTAACATGACCTGTCATCTCTTGTACAAAATATACTCCAACAGATTCCCTCCTGTGGATGACAAGTTAACTGGTCTGTACTTCGCCACTTTCTCTTTTCTGCCCTTCTTAAAATGGTGGAATGCAGGAAGCAAAGTATGCTGTATGCGTTCTTGACCACACTGTAGACCTGCCCCTCTAAGGAACAATGGATCTGAACTTCCACATCTCTGTGCACACCAATTTTGCCGAGGGCTATTTTCCATTTACCATACAGTTCATTCTTGAATTGCATCTTCCAAAACGCATCATCTCACATTTGTCCAGATTCAACTCTATTTGCCATTTCTCTGCACAACTCTCCAATCTATCTATTTTCTGCTGCATTCTCTGACAGTCTCCTTTACTTTCTGCTACTCCACCAATCATAGTGCCATCTCCAAACTTATTAATCAGACCACCTTTACCTTCCTTTAGTTCATTTATGTATATCATAAACAATAGCTGTCCCAGCACTAAACCCGGTGAAACACCACCCAGAACAGTCCTTCATTTTGAGAAACTCCCATCCACTGCTACTCTCTGTCTGCTGATGCCCAGCCTGTTCTCCATTCATTTAGCTCGTAGACCCTGGACCCCTTGCAATTACACCTTCTCCGTCAGCTTACCTCATCAAAAACCTTATTGAGGTCCATTTTTTAACATCTACAGCTTTTTCCCGACTATCAATTTTCACTTCCGCAAATAAATCTATTATGTTTGCGAAGATGTGACCTCGCCGGAACAAAGCCAGGGAAGGTCTTGTTTGGAGTCCATCTGTGTTGTACTCTGGAATCAGACGGGTTTTAATTCCAAGCAGAAATTCATAAAATGCCATATTGACTGACTGTCTACAAAGTGCATGTTTTTTTAAAAAAAAACAAAATTTAATGCATTTGCAATTACAAATCTGTAAATTCAAATTCACCCCACAGATTTATGCGTGTATGCACGTGAGAAATGCGGAGTGTGTGTGCGTGGCGGTAGGGGAAGAGTGAGAGAGAGAGCGCTAGTATGTGTGTTTGTGAGAGAAATAGCGTGTGTGTGTGTGTATGTGTGTGTGTGTGTGTGTGTGTGTGTGTGCACATGTGCATGCAAGGGTGGAAGGTGTGTGTGTCCTCGTTAAGACACAGACAGATTTGGCAGATCCCTTTCCCCACACAGACTAACGCTCTGGTTTCAGAACTTCCACACTCTCGAGCGTCTGCTCCATTTGTTGTTCATGTTACAGACCCAGAGATTGTAACTACAGTCCACATACTCCATCCAGAGTTGGGTCTCAAAATCCTCAGGTCTCCCCGAATTTCTGGGGCAACTCACAGCACACCCTTCAGCAAACCATCCCCAACAACTCCACTAAAGTTTGAATAACAGCATTCAGTAAGAAGATTTTCATAGAGGTGATAGAGTCACACAGATGTACAGCATGGAAACAGACGTTTTGGTCCAACCCGTCCTTGCCGACCAGATATCCCAACTCAATCTAGTCCTACCTGCTAGCACCAAGCCCATATCCCTCCTGACCCTTCCTATTCACATACCGATTCAAATGCCTCTTAAATGTTGGAATTGTACCAGCCTCCATCACTTCCTCCAGCAGATCATTCCATACACGTACGACACTGTGTGAAAAAGTTGCCCCTTAGGTCTCCTTCCCCTTTCACACTAAACCTATGCCCTCTATTTCTGGACTCCCCGACCCCAGGGAAAATACTTTGTCTATTTACTCTATCCATGCCGCTCATATTTTGCAAATCTCTTTTAGGTCACCTCTCAGCCTCCGACGCAAGTTCGATGCCTGCCCCTTTACAATAATACTCGAGGGCTTCCGCGTGGTACTGACCACAGGATCAGCTGAGAGGGACAAACACTGTTCAGTGGACAGCTTCAGACTAAGTTTCAAAGACGTGAGTCAAAACTGCTGAATCCCTCCTGTCCAACATGATCATTAAACTGTCAACCTTTTTTTTTCTTTATTCCATGTCTGTGAGAGTAGTGCAAGAGCACTGCAGGATTGCATGTCTAACATGGAACATTGGACACACGGGAAGTGAACAACAGCCCACACACACCATTTTATTGTTTCTGAGTTTCACAATGTCAGCACTCGATACATTAGGGAGCCAAAACCCAAAGCGAGGGAAAGATACTGAAGGACAGAAAAATTCACATTAAAGATAGAAACAAATAATTAAGATAGATATAGGCCATATTGGTGAAATATGGGGAAAAATACAGGGCAGTGTAACTAACTGGGGAGCTCTGCAGTCTATGCCAATGTATTGCTTAGAAAATGAACTATCTGCCCAGCATAGGGAGCTGTGCAGGCCGTGCCAGTGTATTGCTCAGTAAGGTGGACTATGTGCCCAACATGTGGAGCTGTGTGGACTATGCCAGTGTTTTTTAGCTCAGTATTGGCCGGGTTGGGATGTAGTCAGAGAGACTAAATGCAATCTGTAACCAGAACAGAACAGAACATAGTGACCTCAATGCTTTTAATATTTAAGCAGCAAGGGCAGTGATAAAATGAATCATGTTGCACAGTTGAAATGAGACAGGTCAACATAGACACCCATGAGTAACTCTGCCAGAAGCAAGGAGGGAGAGAGTGAATTAACAAGTTCATTGCTGCAGTTAGGAGTGGTTTGTAACGTGAACATCTCGATTTAGAGTCTCAGCAGGAACAATAACCAGCGACAATGATAGTAGAGTCAATGAAAGGACAGTCAATCATGATTTATAAAATTAATGACTGAAAATTGAGACTTACCAGGGACACCAACAAAAGCCAGGATTGGATAATAAAAATATTGAATAATGTAAAGTGCATATTCTACCCGCCACCACAATGGGTTTCGATCATAATATGTAGAAAGAAGCCAAACATCCCAATATAAACTCCTGTCCATTCTTGAGACATTCCAGTCTAATGTTCTCAGATTGTGAATCATTGTTGGAACATTCCAGTCTCATGTTCTCAGATTCTGACGCATTGTTGGAACATTGCAGTCTATGTTCTCAGATTTTGATACATTGTTGGAACATTCCAGACACTTGTGCTCAGATTCTGATCGCTCCCCACTGCATCTCTTGACCTGCCGATCTCTTTTAATGCAGTGGTGCTCCCACTGATACTGTGGAATAGCACATTCAACGGAACCCATTTATCATTAAAAGATAGAACCCCTCCACTGGGATGATTACAATCCATAGAGACTGCCATTAATCGCAGTCACTAAACAAAAAGGCTCAGTTAACCCCTTCTTTTCGTAACTTTTCCTATCGCAATAAAAGGGGACATTTACTCAGTCTGGGCGAAATAGATGGGTGTTGCTTCGGGATGGACCATAAATCTTTCAGTCTTCTTATTCTTTCTTCCGTGTATGTGGGAGTAATACAAGAACACTGCAGGACTGTTTATATTACATACTGTATATAAAGGGCGATAGAGATAAATAAACAGACCAGCTGCATTAGGTGACCAGTGGGGACACTTCCATAAACAATAAACCAGTGTCCACTA